>NC_092087.1:78508725-78751225 GCF_045679555.1 Salvelinus alpinus
CCCCATATTTAACACGTATTGCTTGTTACATAAGACCCCTGGTGTACATTGAATATCCATTCATCCCTGTTACACCTTTATGTGTTGGCTCTCTATGTCTGTACATAGGGTGAAATGCGGTTTCACTAAAGTTATTATACCCTAAACCTAAACCTGAAATTACCTTTAGGATCTTTCTTTGGGGTTCTAATCTCCCCAGTGTACATGCACCGAACAACCATAGGCTGGAGCCACCTGGAAGCTCGGTGCATGTACATATAAAGACAACTAAATAGGAAACTCAACAGTGTGTTAGGCCTAGAAACATTATTTAGATGGCTGTTTTATTGTTGTTGAAAGCTTGAAATGTCCACAATGCGAAGGGACCTTGTTTCTAACACACACACACACACACACACACACACACACCCCCACGCGCGCACCCATCTTTAGCCATTCTCTCATCCCCAGAGCAGGAGAAAAAATCCCAGGTTTTGCCTGATAAATGGGTTTGGATCCACTGTCTGTGAATATCTTTACCGTAGAATCCTCAGGGTGGAATATGTAAGACATACGGCCCTCACTCGTACCCAAAAATCCTTTAAAACATTCTGGAGCTTCACACAGAACTTCTTCAAGGCTTTGGTCACTGGGTTCATGACAAGCCGAGCATAACATCCCTAAAATTGGCATAGGTGTCATTTTTGTTTAATATTCAGGGGGTTATCTTGTGCACTCTTAAACAGGAATTGTTCAGCGGCTTTATAAGGGGCATTAACCAACCCAAACCGTGAGAAACAGTAACAGGTTGACCTGACACATGGTCACTTACTCAACCCCACCAACCCCCCTGGGCATGCACCCTTCTACATGACATAGGGTCATAAATCATTACATAGGGTCATAAATCAGGCTTGGGTCATCAATCATTAACGGCCTGTCAAATGGACCCTTACTCACCCCATAGCCCCCACCTAACCAGGCTTGCCTGACCAGAAGACATGCACACGTCATCACTACATAGGGTTCACATAGAGTTCACATAGAGTTCACATAGGGTCATCAATCAAAATTTTGACACGTCACATCTACTTTAATCTCTCTCCTGTACATGATTTCCCATCGCCTAAGCAGAATGCATTACAGTCATCTCCCAGTCAGTACAACTATATTTGCTATTTATATATTTCTTGCAAAACCTTGTACTAAAACAAAACACTCAAGTCCTATTTAGGTGTAATTAAATTACACCAATTATATCAGGTGGTTTAATTCCGGTATTTTGCGCCAGTCTGTATAAAGTTGCTTGTTCCCATGGGATCTTAATGGGACTAGCTCTTTTGCGTAATTAAAATAACCAGAAACAGGGCTTGTGTGTGTTGAGTTGTCCAACTCCAGGACATGATGCAATAGAGGGAAACCCCTCAGTCGGCAGAGCAGCAGTCACTGAGCTTTTTAGGCTGCTGCCAGTTGGTCTGTTTACAGAACAGCCTTTCTTTCCCAATTTGAATATTGGTCAAACCAGTCTAACTCAGACTGGGGGAAAGCAGGATGTGTGGAAAGACTTAGAGCTACATTTTGGTCTACAACTCGGTTCACCGTGACATGAAACATAATCAGGAGGGCTTTTCTTTGACTTTGCCACACAGCGTCTTTGACCGAATTCTGATTCAGTGTGTACCTGCCTGGTACAAGCTGGCCATATATAAAAACACTAGAAGGCAAAACGTTTTAGGGGTTCGTGGTACTTCGTAGACTCCTGCCACTCTTAGATTTAGCCTCTGTGGAATCTGAAGCAGCTGAACACCTTGGCTGCCCGATAGTGAAGTCACTTTTAGGGTACTTTAACCTAGGCTATAACCTTGAAGGATGCTTGGACTTACACCTTGCAAACAACACCCTCGTTTTATTGCAAGTGAATGGAGAGCAGAAGTCCATGTTACAGTATTACAGATCTTTATGGGTAGGAAGTTGTAGAGGGATTAGAGATGTTTGGCACAGGTTTGGTGCCATCTATATTGGTCTGTTGTAACGTATTGGCCTATTCAAAGGATGATAAGTACATCCTAAATGGACATTGATAAGAACATTGATAAGGAACATTGAACATAAATAAAGTGCATTTGCCTAGTTGCAGATGGAAAAGAAGGGGGGGGGGGTAGCCTAGTCCGCAAGCTCATGTGACAGAGAGGACGACATGCTTATATAGAACTCAGAGTTGACCTAGAATGTCTCCCTAGATTCCAGGTGCCTTTTCTTAGAAGACAAAGCCAGAACCTAAAATGGAGGCGCCCTGACCGGCCTCTCCACCACATGTCCATTTATGTGGGTGGCTCATCATGTCTTGGAGATGGAAGGGAAAAGGGATGCTTTGCATTACTCAGTCTTGCCTTTGGGGGGGTCAAAGGTGGTGGTGAAACGCCTGAGAACGGCTTTGGCTGTGCTAACATTTCCCATCCGTCTTTAACATCTCCCCCCAGCTAAACTCGCTGGTGGTGAAATCCTAGCTGTGAGTGAGTCATTCCTAGGGCTTGATAATTGTGTGGGAAGCAAGGGAGATTCTGTCTTTTTTCTTTGTATTATCCCTTTGGAATGATAATTTGGCTGTAGCATCCAGTATTTACTGCAATATTACAGAGAGAATTCAACCTCTAAAATGTGCTCACTCTGACCTCCAGTGTGTGACCTGTAGGTGTGGCTAATATTTCAGCATTAAGCAAGCTCTGCTTTGTAAACATCTCACAATGACATTCAGAACATGAGCACATCAGCCCGGTCGCTCACAGCTCTATGAAATATGTTATGTCGGATTTTGACATGGAACATGGGTATGTGCCTTCTGACGTCAATATATATATATTTTTTAAAGTCTCAAATGCATGCTGTTTATCGTCTGCATATAGATAGAGTAGCATAGAGACCCCTCCCGGTGTCAAATAGAGTATCCAGGAATTCGTGTTGCGTATCAGTCACCAGGGGTTTTATCATCCGATTTTGCGCTGCTGACGTAGGCTATTCAAGTTAAAAAACATTTTTTTACATCGTACCGCAGTGTCTGTAAAATTCCTTTAATGTCGTGTCCACCAATTGAATTCATCCAAGCCCTTCTCGCCAGCCTTCCTCCCCAATACCCCTTCTCTATCACTCTATTTTTAGAGCGCACTGTAATCCCTCCCCCCTCTCCATTTTCCTCCCTCTCCAGCTCTATTTACCTATTTTATGGCACGCAGTCAAAGGCAGAGAGCAAGCTCTGTTTAAATCAAATCACATTTATTTGTGACATGCTCCGGATAGAACTTTACCATGAAATGCTTACTTATGAGCCATTTCCCAACGATGCAGATTAATAAAAAAAACAAGGAATAAAATACACAACAATGAAGCACCAGTACCATATCAATGAGGTAGATGAAAATGCGCAGCGCTCCGTTTTTAGGTCAGTGGGACACGCAATGGCGCTCTCTCTCTCTCTCCCTTCTTTTGATCGATGAGTGGAAACATTGTGACGTTCCTGACATTCTAGTTTTCTGTTTTCCCTCGCTACTTTGTTTCTAAAACATACTATTATTGTGTCTGGGCGAAAACCAAAACCGAGACAGAGATGGCTCATCTGGTGGCTGTGGTGATTCTTTAGGGGGAAGAAAGACAGCAGAGCAAAATAGGAGGGAATTCCTATCTGGCTGTCTCCCACTGTGGAAAAAAGACAGAGAAAAGTGTCCTGGAAGGTGTAACCACTAAAAATATTATGCAAATGAGGAAAGGAGGAAAGGAGCTGCCACCTTGATAAAGATATACTGTAAACTAGTATTATTATGTAATAAAATGGTCATACTCTAGATTGTTATGATGAGGTTGAAGCTAGGTCAAGTTGTTATGATGAGGTTGGGACTAGATCTATATTGTTATGAGGTTGAGACTAGGTCAGGTTGTTATGATGAGGTTTATACTAGGTCAGGTTGTTATGATGTGGTTGTTACCAGGTCAGGTTGTTATGAGGTTGATACCAGGTCAGGTTGTTATGACGAGGTTGAGACTAGGTCAGGTTGTTATGAGAGGTTGAGACTAGGTCAGGTTGTGTAACCCAGACAAGCTCTATAGCCAAATGAAGTGGCTAGAAAGTACTCTACTTGTACTGAGTTCAGTTAGTGTGTCAGTGATAGACGGAGTAGAGACGGCTTTAGATCCGATCCCAAAAATAAAACCAGACCTTATTTAGTCTTACTTGAGCTATTGTTAGATATAGTGGTAGCAAAGACCAGAAATTAACCGATTAAATACCTAACATTAGAAACAATATTGAATCTATAGAAAAAGAGATAAGAAAACAATATTTGACCAAAAGCTTCTGTTACTGATCTACAGGTTTTCCTGTTTGACTAAAATTTGAATCAATAAGACAGCAACCAATCAGAACAGGCCATCATGATTACCTCAGCGTTCTGTTTGATCTGTTATCAGAATCACAAACAGCAACGGACTCTGTCAATGTTTTGGCTGATGCAGTCTTGTTGGCTCAGGGAGTTGCTTCAGAAAAAAAATAATGAACTAGTAATTGTAACACAGCAATGACCTAGATAGATTATTAAGTTGAATCCTCACAGATCTGTTTTTCTGGTGGAGAAATAGAAAATCTAGATAGGACACACAGTGCCCTGTTAAGTGATGCATAATTAATGTCTCAGCGCAACAGATCTAGAATTAGCGCATTTACGTTATGTAACATCTAGATGAGTCAACTGAACTGCGAATGCAGCAACACCACCGACCGATGTTGGTGACTTGTGAGAAAAGGGGACGTTGAGCAATGTTTCCCGTCGGTAGGGGCACAGAATGCACTCGATACATACTAACTAATCGTGGTTGTGTAATACCTGGCAGGCTCTCTAGCTGGCATTTTATAAAGGAACAGAGACCTTGGCTCTCTCCTCTGGTGCCGTTGGGGAATCACAGCCAGTTGAATAACAAGTCATATGTCAGCTTCAGGACATCAGCCCACATAGACAGACTAAGCAATAAGTCACAAATTAGTGATTCTTTGAGTTGACCTCTTTGATAGATTATTGTAAACAATTGTGCCATAAGAGACCAATGTGACCGTATAGCTACATTTACAAATATCCCACCTGGCAACTGATAAAGGTTATAGAGGGACATTATTAGAGGTCGATACATAGACGGTTTGCGCTCCTTCCCTTTCTCCCTCCCTGAATGCCCGTCCCTCAGTAACTGCAGCCCCGGCACTAGGTCAGACTGGCCCTCTTATGTGACTGTCTGATGCAGCGCTGTTACACAACACTGTACAGAGAGAGCTTTAGACACTGCAGCTCAGAACCTCCCTTACCCGCGCCACCCGCCTATTTTTTAATTTGATTTAACCAGGCAAGTCAGTTAAGAACAAATTCTTACTTGCAATGACGGTCTACCGAGGAACAGTGGGTTAACTGCCTTGTTCAGGGGCAGAACGACAGATTTTTACCTTGTCAGCTCGGGGATTCGATCCAACAACCTTTCAATGGTCTAACCACTAGGCTACCTGCCGCCTAGCAGCCTCTGAGCAGTGTTGACCTATATTCCTGTGAGTGGAGTGGGAAGGGTACCGGTCGTGCCGCTGCGCTACTCACCCTCCCTCTCTGTATACACCCAGGCCGGCCCACCTCAATACCCCACCTTCTCCTCCACAGAACTCCAATAAGGGTTACATTTAGCAAAGTAAAGTCCTTTTGAGTATGAGGGACTGTGAAAGGTGATCAAAAGGAATGTTCAGATTCAAATCCAAGATTAAACATTTCTTACATAATGTTATGATTATGTCATAGTAGCTCGTATACTTTCTGGGCACAAGCAAATGGTGACATGCCAGTGTATGAGTGATGGCAGATCCATTGCAGTTTGGATCACGTGTCAGATTCGCAGTTATGAAGTCATGTGAACTTAAGACTACCCTGAACTAATCACATCATGAGTTTCGAGGACTGTATGTTCTGTCTCGATCATCACCATTGTACAGTAACATTGAAATACATTGAATGCCTAATGTATGTCACAGTGGGAAGGCATAGTATTTATGGTAACTAATGAATGTTCTCTCTCTTATTCTCTCTCTTTCTATAGTGCGTTTCCTCGTGAGCGATCCCAGCCTACAAGAAAAAGTCTTCCAGTAGACCAACTGACCTACTTCCCTCCTGCATCCTAGAGACTTCAAGGATTACAGAAGAACCTACTTTGAAACTCAAATTTCACAAAACTTTGTCACGTAATTTAACAAATGAGGTTCAGCCTTAGAGAAGCACAAATACCTCACCCCAAGTTTTTCGCAGATCCTGCGACTTAAAGAGAAAGTTAATACAAATAAGTTCTCTCCAACGAACTTTCGTCCTCTCCCTTACCCCCATTTGGCCTTAATGCCAGATCACCAATCTGGTCAAAAGGACTCAACAATGGAAAGCCTGAATCTTCACTTTGCATCGCCCAACAACAACAACGACCTGGACATAGACACATACTCTAACTACAGCGAGAGCCTCCCGCCACTGTCTCCCAGACCCGGCGACGATGACGTCCCGCGCCGCCAGACCAAAGGCGGCTCAAAGAACAGCATGTCCAGCCGTCGCAAGCGAGAGTTCATCTCCGACGAAAAGAAGGACGCTTCCTACTGGGAGAAGCGGCGCAAGAACAACGAGGCGGCCAAGCGTTCCAGAGAGAAGAGGAGGATGAACGACATGGTGCTGGAGAACCGTGTGATGGCGCTGAATGATGAGAACAGCCGCCTGAAGACGGAACTCCTGCAGCTGAAGCTTCGCTTCGGCCTCATCAGCACTGCTTCCTACATGGAGAAGAGCCAGCAGCTCTCCAACAGCGGAAACGGACAGTCCAGTGCTGGTAACCCCTACTTCTCCAGTAGCGGGTACTCCAGTGCCTGTGGTAACACTCTGCTGAACTCCGACTCGTCCGAAGCAGAACAGTCCACCAGAGGGGAACGCCACACCCCACTCCCAAAATACTCCCCAAGAGGATCCCTCTCCGACGGGTGCATGTCTGACGACTCCTCCAGTCCCGAGCCCATGGGCTATGAGATCAAGATGGAGTCCAACGACACTGACATGGATGCTGGTCTCCCCACTGGGATCTCCTTCAACGGTGGCCACCAACACAGGTCCCAAGAGGCCGACTGTGCCATGGACTTCCACCACAACCACCAGAACAACAACCGCCAGGAGTCTGCCAGCCCAGCACCCCAGCAGGTAGCAGCCCCAGCCCAGAGGAGTGTGATCCAGATGTACCGCTCCCCCAGCTCCTCCTATATGGAGAGCCAGAACCAGAGGCAAGCAGAGGACATGGAACAACAACAGTCCCAGGTCCAACAAAGCAGACAGTCCGAGAACACAGAGACCATCACAGAGGAGGTCCAAAGGTACCGAGCCCGCGAGGAGCAGCAAAGACATCAGGAGACACAGAGAACCCAGTACAGCTCTTATCAGACCCAAGATGGCGGCCACAAGGAAGGATTCGCCCCAGAGCTCCTCCACCACAGTAGAGAAGAAGGCAACAAGTCAAGCCACTCCTCCAACCAGCACCACATCAACAACGCCTATCTCAGTACCCTGGATGAGGAGGAGCCCCCAGTGCTCACTTACGAGGGCGGCCCCAGGGCCGGAGAGGGCTACTACACAGAGTCCCACTCTGGGAAAGACACTTCGTCTAGTGATGGCGATCAAAGGAGCTCAGACAAAGAAGGTGGTTCCACTAGCGATGACGAGTCACCGTCATCTTCATCTTCCGAGGTCGGAAGCTACAACCAGAGGGAGACATCACAGACGTCGGTGCCACAGAGTCAGAGTGGAGACGATCAGGCCACCTACCTGCCCCACAAGCTCCGTCTGAAATACAGAGCGCTGTCCAATCAGGGGGAGGCGCCAAACAGAAGCCCCGCCTCCTCCACATCCCCCTCCCCCTCTCATCCCCAGCATCCCTACCTGGCCCTGCCTAGCAACCACCAACATGGCAGCCATAGCAATGGGGAAAACAAAGAGGCAGAGAACGAGTCAGAGTTCTGCTAGCAGAGGGAAGCAAGAGAAAGAGAGGAGGTGTGGAAGGAATGCAAAAAGGGATCCAGCGCAGGGAGGAAGAATAAGAGGTGTGAATAAGGGAGCACCAAAGACTCTTTGAGATACTGCGACCAACAACCAACCTCAGTTTTGCTTCATCATCAGGTGTCTCACTCCTTTTCACCTACCACTATGCCAACAGACACTCCTCTTCGATGATGATGATAATAACAAGGACAGTCAAAGTGATGTTCACAATCACCACAGACAGATTCAAAAGACTTGGTTCACTGTGTCACCATGTTTTTATATGGACCCTTTCCCCACTCCATCCATTTATCCAATCCATGAACAATGATAA
This sequence comes from Salvelinus alpinus, assembly GCF_045679555.1. Taxonomy (NCBI): domain Eukaryota; kingdom Metazoa; phylum Chordata; class Actinopteri; order Salmoniformes; family Salmonidae; genus Salvelinus; species Salvelinus alpinus. Next base: position 78,517,111 of record NC_092087.1, read on the forward strand.
TAATAGATCACTTATTGGTTCAGTAAATGTGGTGGAGTGAAAAGAATGAGGGGAATGGAATGGATGGAACTCACATTTTGTTTCCTTCGGGAAAAGACAAACATCACATCACAATGGAAGGTTAGAATGAACGTTAAATGGAAGGCTGTTTTCAGGCTCTGGTTTGAACTCTCAAGTGGCCAATTGCTTTGTGGGTGGTAAGGCATTCTGGGAACATTCCCATGACCAAAGAAACACGTCCAACCCCCCTGACAATGAGTTCCATTCTTCCTCCCCACCAACAACACAGCTGTACCAGTTTCCGTTACTCCCTAAACACCTATCCCTGCTCTATGCAGAATAGGACACCCGATCATTTTTCAAGCACTTGGATTGTACATAACTGTGATATATAAAATGTACATATATTTAAATATATTTTACAAAGAAAAAAATGAAAAACAACAAAAAATAACAAGGAGAAGTGGAAGTGGAAAAAGAAAAGCTATCCGTTTTTCCTTGTGAGAAAGTTTTTGTACAGTCTGTTCTCAATGTCAATGAAATGCCTCAAGTTGTTTTCTTAAAAAATGTCTGTATGAACCACCGCTTTAAGAAACTCTTTTCATTTCGATTCCATGTCACTAGCAAATGCCTGGAGCAACCTACCTTCAATTGACCTTTTACTGACCTCTTACACACACACACAGAAAGCCCCTGTTAAAGCCAGTCAGGAACATATCACAAGACTACACACTACACTTTTTGAATGGTAAAACCATGAATACAAAAGCACATTGCAATCCAGAGCTCAACAAATTCTCAATTCATTAGACTTACTGATCATAGGAATCAAGTAGTAATTGCACTTGAGAAGCAAATGGGGAAACTACTCTCTTCTCACTCAAAGGTGCCTCTACTTTTCATAGGTCAAAAGAACCAATCCCCAATCTTGGCCTTTACATTGAGTTGCTTTATCAGCTGTGGATCATACAGGTATGTATGTACTAGTTAACCGTCTCACATCCACGTGCCTGCCTACTGGCCGTTCTGTATAAATGTAAAGTTCTCTATCTCTCTTGGATACTGTTGTTATTATTATTTTATTATTATTTTCTATTTTATTCAGTTCTTTTGGGGGGTTATTGTGTGTTTTTCCGTCCCCTTGTATCTTCCTGATTGTGATACTGTAACGTATGTATTTTACCCATGTCCCTATCCCTTGACATTTGTACTCTGTGATATTGTTCAACGTTTGTGGTTTGCCGGATGGTTAAGGAAATTGATGGTCCAGAAATGGGTAATGCAATGGTTATGACAACAACTCATTCTGATTGTTGAAAGATTGAAAACATTGAAAAATAAAAGGATGTTGAAAAAGACATAAATGAAAAGTATTGTTTCATGTGATTTTTTAACTTTTGTTGCGCTCTTTCTGCTCTAATGGTGAACTTCATTCACACAAACACATGATAAAATGGTCATAAATGGAACACCAGGGAAATTGAAGGGGGGGAAAAATATTTCAATCAAGTTGGCAGATGACTTATGCAGTTTAAAAGTAGACATATATTATATGCCATATAAAACATATACATGTAGAAAACTCCCCAGAATATGATTTATTACAGGACACATCTTAGCACAGAACACACTGATCAATTCGACTCTGTCCTGTACTCCTATAAACACAGCTACAAATCTGCAACATAAATATCTTCAGTATTTTAGTGTTCCTCCCCTCTTCTCCTCTGTCCATTCCTCCCTTCGTCCAGTACTGTACCGAACAGAACTTTTAAAACGAGGCCATAAAAATCTACACAGATACAAACACAAATAGCTTCAGTATTCTAGTGTTCCCCATCTCCTCTCCTTCTTGCCTCTCCTTCCTCCCTCCCATCTTTCCTGGCAAAGAGGATTAATAGTAATGTGAAGAGCATCAGTGTGACACACAAACACACACACACACACGCTGTGTCCCAACGGCCAGAAATACACACATACACACACACAAGCACACTGTGTCCCAACGGCCAGAAATACACACACGTACGCACGCACACACACACTATGTCCCAACGGCCAGAAATACACGCACGCACAAGCACACTGTGTCCCAACGGCCAGAAATACACGCACGCACACACACGCACACACACTGAGTCCCAACGGCCATGCCAGTTAGGGCACCGGAATCTAACATCCATGACGTAACCGTGGTGACCTACTTACTCATGTCATAAACTCTAAACTCCACCAACGGACACACACACAAGCCGCCGGGCGGCAGAGTCCTGAGTACAACACATAAACACACACTAAGCTACTACACACTCTCACACTCTAGTCAGTAATCACATAATGGGTGAGAGGCTTTTGCTCCTCAACATTTTGCAGAAAACTTTTGGGTTCAGTTTATATAATAGCGTGGCTACAGTGCATCATCTGTCTCTTGATAAACTAATATGCCTAACACAGTTATAATAGAGTACACTATAGGCCCAGGCTTCCTGTTATGGAAATATCCACATAAACTCATTTGGAAATAGTATAACGCTCATCTCTAAATAGATTAACCTTTTACAGCAGTGGGTTAAATCAGGGTCACACATAGTGTTTCTTTTCTTGAAACGAAAGTATACACCTCACACACATGGTTATGGGCTAAAAAACAAGAAGACGTCTGTACCATGTCAGAAATACAGTTGAAGTGTATTACATTTTGAGTTTGCATCCCAATATTACACTTTATATACATCAAAGAAGACTGAAATATAACAAAACCATTTGACATAGAAACACCGGATTTTCGTCTGCTTTAAAAAAAGAATGTTTATGAATTTTGAACAATATGAGTAACATTCCACCCATGAGGCCACTAGGTCATTTGACTGCAGGATAGGGCTACTACATGTAATTCACACATCTTACAAAGTGACATAATATATATTTTGGAGTAGGTTTAGGCTGTTATGGAAATATCCACATAATCCATCTCATGAGAGAATAAACTCATTTGTCAACGTTTATATATCACTGCATCAGTTATAATATAAAGGTGTGTCTCTTTGAAAAGAAATACATCTACAGAATGAGAATGTCCACAGAGCCCTATAATCATGAGTTATTACTGTAAACTCATTGGTCTCAGGTCAGGTTATGTAACACCATAGATTCTATGCTGTACAAGGTATGTCTCTTGATAAAAACGAATATGTCTAGTAAAGTCCTATATATCTATACCTACTTATTCACATACACCCTATATACTGTAAATGCATATATATGTATGTATGTGGTGTATATACTGTACAGTATATAGGCTGTATGTGTATAAGTAGGTGTAGATTTTTTACCCCCTGTTACATCATGATTAGATTTTTTGTATACGATCGTCAAGGGTCACTAGCTCTGAAACAGTAACGGCTTTTACGTGACCGACTGGGATCCGTCCCAGAATGCACCCCACCACGGCGCGGATAACAAATTATATAACAGCGTGGAAGAAAAAAATGCCTCTAGAGGAATTTGAGTAGGTTGGCACCTCAGTTGGAACATGCTGTCGATGTAAGAAATAGCACAAGCGCTTCCTTTCACTGGGATGTCAGGAACAAGATGATATTTCACAGTATGGTTACGTGATAAACATTATAAATGGACTATTAGCAATTATGAGTAATATCAATCAAACATTCTCAAGTGCCATCTACAAGTCACTTTGATGCAGTGGTAATATTTCAAAGTATTCTTACATGATGAGAATAACAGTGACTAGCGAGTATTTATAGGTTCTGTTATTAATAATTCATTACTTGAAATAATATAAATGAAACACTCCAATGGCCATTCACAAGTCAATACAGCATTATATTTATAATCAATATATGGGGAATATGGTCATATATACCCTAACAGGTGTATTACATATTGCATTCTATAACAAGCCTTGAACATAATTACAATAATCAAATAATTGCGTAATAAGCAAACATGTAAATGCAAGTCATTGCCTAACCACCACAACCTAACCACCACAATCATTAACCATTCATTTCCTCTAATAAAAAGAATAACATCACTCAGTCTTCCTCCATCTTCTATCAGTGAATCTACACATGTAGCAGAGATCTTAAGACTTAATGGTGTTCTGTGCATCAGTTCAGGAATACAGACACCCTGTTGCTGGTGATTAGTTACCAGACAGCTATGGGCTCTATCCTAGCTTGTACATTTCCCCTCTGGCTGGGCTTATAGATGTTGCCACGGCAGCCAGTCAGTCATAGCAAGGTTTTGTCCCAAATGGTATCCTATTCCCTATATAGTCCATATATTTCTGGTCAAAAGTAGTGCACTATATAGGAAATAGAGTGCCGTTTGGGACGTAGCCAAGGTGACATTCCGTAGAAAACCGCAGTGCTTTGTGTATGTAAGTATAGATAGACTCTACCGGTTCACTTCCCTTCTCTCTCCCTCTTTCCCCCCATCGCTCCCCCTCTCTTTTTTTCAACCCTTTTTTTCAAAAGCTGTAGTATGCAGAAGCTTGCGAAAGCAGCTCAATGGAAAAGTAGGTCATTAGGGAGGGGCAGAGAGGAGGATGAGGGTTGAGGGAAGAGAAGGGGAATTCAGAGTGAGGAGCGGAGAGGGAGGGAGGGAGGTTACGTCACATGCCTCTGCAGTGTCAACTCCGACAAACTCATCAAAGCAGGACGCGCGCACGCACACATGCACGCACACGCACACACACGCACACACACCAGTGACTCAACCCCTATTAAACACAGCCTCCTCACATTGTACATAGACAAATCACTATGGGTGGAACTACCTAATGCCAGAGGCCACAGACCTTGTTGACTTCCTGCTATTGTTACTGACGTAACTTCAGCTGAAGTAAAAGCAAAACAAAACGTGGGAGTCTTTGATGTTCACACTGATACCATCTGATAAGCTTGTGCATGTTTTTCGTGCACATTTTGATTAGGCTTGAAGGAAAGAAATTTGAGTGGTTTGAAGCTAGGGGCAAAAGGTTGTAAGGAGTGCCACCATTTTGGTGCAAAGACATGTCATCATTGTAGAACAGGCAGGTTGACGTTTATTGTCATGAGTCTTGTCCTGGAGTAAGAACTGAGCAATTTCCCCTTAGCAGATTTTGACTTTGCAACTGAGCTATGTAGAAAAAAGAAGGAAGGGAAGCCCTGCTAAGGTACACAATAGTAGGTTTTTATAGACAGAAGGTGCTCTTTGGTAAAAGGGGTGAATTGGTAATGAAAAATGCATGGCATGTTCAATGGAAACAAAGTTTAAAAACTCCGACACGTTTCAGCTGATGGCCTTCGTCAGGAAAATTGGCTATGTTGTAAAAATTCATGAAATTCTTTTTTGCTTTTTGTCCTTATTATAAAGTTAGGGTTAGGCATTAGGGTTAACAGTGTGGTTACGGTTAGATTTAAAATCCGATTTTGTGGCTGTGCCAGCTAGTGACCACTCTGCAGAGCTGCCTCCAGAACAAGATTCATGACAAAAAACAGTAACCTGTGTAGAACAGCCACAGGTGGGATTTGAAATGGTTGCCGTGACCAGTAGCAGGAAATAAGGTAATAGGTCTACCACTGTCCCGCCCTGTTACCCTGGGATACGCAGCAATAGAACACTGTTTTCTTTCATCAAGAAAGATTCTATTCTGCTATTTTTATACTCTATATACTACTCTGCTACTTTTACACACACACACACACACACACACGCACGCACACACACACACACACACACACACACACACACACACACACACACACACACACACACACACACACACACACACACAGGTGTACAGTAGCCTATATAGCATTAGTGGCCCTGGTGTGGTTTCTGGGCTCCCGGTCTACCCAACTTCCTGTCTGGAAATACAGTTTAATACCGTAGAACACAGCTCTGACTGCAGCTCTGACTGTAGGTTGTGTGTGTGTGTGTGTGTGTGTGTGTGTGTGTGTGTGTGTGTGTGTGTGTGTGTGTGTGTGTGTGTGTGTGTGTGTGTGTGTGTGTGTGTGTGTGTGTGTGTGTGTGTGTGTGTGTGTGTGTGTGTGTGTGTGTGTGTGTGTGTGTGTGTGTGTGTGTGTGTGTGTGACTGCAGAGTGTATAGAGATCCGCCCCTCGACGAAGTGAAGCCAATGCAATGGGTCTGGGTCTGAGCCTGTCGTGAACAACACAACCCAGAGTTACATAACCACCACTCTGATGCTGGATGTAGGTCAGAGGGGAGGGAGGGATGGAATGAGGAGGGAGGGAGGCAGGGAGGAAAAACACAGAGTGTTAACACTGTATGTTGGTGAGTGAGTGAGTATGGAGGGGGTGAGGGAGTTAGTGAGTTCGTATGCATTTTAGGTTTCTACATGTTGTCTGGGTGTGACTCGATGCAGGAAAGTAAATGAACCACAAGTAAATGCTGTACTCTGTTCTATCTCTCATATTTCCCTCCTTCTAATCTAAACCAAAGCGTGTTCTCTCAAATCAACAATCTTTGCCACTGCCTCATCTTACATGTGACAGGGGTGTATGTTACGCAATAGTTACTTCTTTCCACAAACAACAGTTTCCACTCTCATCTGGCTGTCAGGTCATCTGGCTGTCAGGTCATCAGACTGTCAGGTCATCAGGCTGTCAGGTCATCAGGCTGTCAGGTCATCAGGCTGTCAGGTCATCAATCAATCAATCAAATGTATTTATAAAGCCCTTTTTGCATCAGCAGTTGTCACAAAGTGCCTTTACAGAAACCCAGCCTAAAACCCCAAAGAGCAAGCAATGCAGATGTAGAAAACTCCCTAGAAATGCAGGAACCTAGGAAGAAACCTAGAGAGGAACCAGGCTCTGACGGGTGACCAGTCCTCTTCTGGCTGTGCCGGGTGGAGATTATAAGAGTACATGGCCAATAATAATCATAGTGGTTATAGAGGGTGCAACAGGTCAGCACCTCAGGAGTAAATGTCAGTTGGCTTTTCATAGCCAAGCATTCAGAGGTTGAGACAGCAGGTGCGGTAGAGAGGGAGGGATGGAGGGAGGGAGCAAGAGGGTTCGAAAACAGCAGTTCCGGGACAAGGTAGCACGTCTGGTAAACAGGTCAGGGTTCCATAGCTGCAGGCAGAACAGCAGAAACTGGGTTAGTAGCACGACTAGGTGGACTGAGGACGGGGACAGCCAAGAGTCGTCAGGCCAGGCATGGTCCTAGGGCTCAGGTCCTCCAGGAGGGGAGAGAGAGAGAGAGATGGGAGAATTAGAGGGAGCATAATTAAATTCACACAGGACACCAGATAAGACAGGAGAATTACATCTGATAGGACAGACTGACCTTAGCCCCCCAGCACATAGACTATTGCAGCAGAGGCTGAGGCGGGGGACATTGTGGCCCCGTCCGACGACGGTCATGTTGTTAGTCATTTCCTCCTGGGTCCTAATGGTCCTACTGGTTAGAGAGAGGAACATGTCAACATGACTCAATTATTCAGTCAAACGGATAGGAAACAAGCTTTACAGTGACAGGAGAGGAACACTGGGGACCTGTTTTGTATACTGAGTCAGAATGAGTGAATTCATTTGTAGAACCATTCCTTGCTAGCAAACGTCACATCCTGCTAATTTCCAATCTACTAGCTTTTGTAAAAGCTTTATTTTCTAATTGTAGCATATAAGCTTCAGTATTAAAACATCAGGTCCTGGTCAAATGTAGTGCATTCTAAAGGGAATCGGGTGGCATTTGGGACATACCCTTGGTGTAGTGTAGATGTGGGTCAGGGAGGGTTGGGGTTGTTGTTGCGTAGAAATAGAGACAATGCCTCTCCAACATGCTTGGCTACATGACTGACTGCTGAGCAGTTCAGCTTACCCCTGTCTGCTGCCTAGCACCACCCATTCCCCCACAGTTTTCTGTAAGAATTAGGTTAGACGGCTACACTCTTAGAAAAAAAGGTCCTACCTAGAACCTAAAATGGTTCTTAGTATGTCCTCATAGGATAACCCTTTGAAGAACCCTTTTTGGTTCCATGTAGAAGCCTTTACACAGAGGGTTGGAACCAAAGTGGGTTCTAACTGGAACCAAAAAGGGTTCTCCCATTAGCTGACAAACCCTTTTGTAACCCTTTTTTCTAAGAGTGTAGATGTGTGTCTGGGGGTGTTTGTGTAAGTAGATGTGAGGCTTAGACTGGCTGTTTTCATACCACAACCAATACTGATAGAAAGGAGGAGAGAGAGACAGAGAAGGAGAAACAGAAAGAGAGAATGAAGGAAACTAAGGGAGAGAGGGAGAGGGAAAGGGAGAGAGAGAGAGGGGTAGAGCGGTACAGTAGAGGTAGAGAGAGAGAGAGAAAGAGAGGTAGAGGTAAGTAGAGGAAGAGAGAGAGAGCGAGAGAGAGAGAGGTAGCGGGAGAGAGATATAGTGTCTCATAAAAGCATTAAGGAGGGTAAGGCCTTGGGGGAGGGAGGGGCAAGGGGATAGAAGGGAGAGGGAGGAGGAGGGGGGATCGAAGGGCTCAGTGAAATGTAGGTCAATCTTGGCCCTTCACACACAAACACCCCTTCAGAGCCTAAATTGACCTTACAGTCGACAGATCTCCATGGCTGTCTATTACATTAAGGGAAAGAAAGGGGGAAGAGGGGGAGAAAGACCTTAACCAGGCAACTCTCATCAGGCATTACATTTTATGGGAGATGGAGATGCAATAACTTGCTGTGACACTATGGACATAATCTGGAAACACTAAAAGCACCACGCCAGACTAAAAAGCATTTTGACTCTGACACTTTCAACTTAATGTGGGAGTGGGATCAAAAAGGACAGCGGGTGGCAGAGCCAGCAAAAATAGAATTAGGGGAATAGGAAGTAGGCCACTGGGCTAACTGCTGGGCTGGGCTGGGCTGGGCTGGGCTGTGTGTGTGTGTGTGTGTGTGTGTGTGTGTGTGTGTGTGTGTGTGTGTGTGTGTGTGTGTGTGTGTGTGTGTGTGTGTGTGTGTGTGTGTGTGTGTGTGTGTGTGTGTGTGTGTGTGTGTGTGTGTGTGTGTGTGTGTGTCATGGAGAGGCACTAACACCATCCTAGGTATGTTGGCATTTACAGATCCAACACATGATACTCACACTATGCCCATTCCATGCCTACTACCTCTAGGTTCTGCCAATCAACTGTATGTTCTACTCTGTCACTACAGCAGGAAAGTGTTTAGAGAATGACCCAGTTATCTCATTCCAAACATTGATTTGTGTTTTTATAACATATTACTATTATGTTTGTTCCATATCCATTGGCCTATACCAGGTTCTCCAACCCTGTTCCTGGAGAGTTAACCTGTAAGTTCTCTTCAACCCCAGTTGTAACTAACCTGATTCAGCTTTTCAACCAGCTAATTATTAGAATCATGTGTGCTAGATTAGGGTTGGAGTGAAAACCTACAGGATGGTAGCTCTCCAGGAAAAGGGTGTGAGAGCCCTGGCATATACACTGAGTGTACAAAACATTAAGAACACCAGCCTCAACGTCAACAGTGCCCACATTTTTTGGGGGGGGGGCACACGGGGAGATTGGCGGAGTCAGGCGATAAAACAGAGAAGACAGCTTGCCTGTCGAAACGTTGGTAAATTAAATATTTTTGCATCTGAGCTCCTAGAGTGTGCGGCTCTCCTTTATTTTCAAGTTTTCTACTCCGCTAGCCAGCACCTCGCCTAAATAGGTGTGCGTTTCTTTTTCTTCTAGGAGTCAGGCGATAGACCTGAGCCAACTCCCCGTGCTTACCAGAAGCAGCGTGGTACTGGTCAAATCAAATCAAATCAAATTTTATTAGTCACATACACATGGTTAGCAGATGTTAATGCGAGTGTAGCGAAATGCTTGTGCTTCTAGTTCCGACAATGCAGTAATAACCAACAAGTAGTCTAACCTAACAATTCCACAACTACTACCTTATACACACACAAGTGTAAAGGGATAAAGAATATGTACATAAAGATATATGAATGAGTGGTGGTACAGAACGGCATGGCAAGATGCAGTAGATGGTATAGAGTACGGTATATACATATGAGATGAGTACTGTAGGGTATGTAAACATAAAGTGGCATAGTTTAAAGTGGCTAGTGGTACATGTATTACATAAAGATGGCAAGATGCAGTAGATGATATAGAGTACAGTATATACATATGAGATGGGTAATGTAGGGTATGTAAACATTATATTAAGTGGCATTGTTTAAAGTGGCTAGTGGTACATTTTTACATAATTTCCATCAATTCCCATTTTTAAAGTGGCTGGAGTTGAGTCAGTATGTTGGCAGCGGCCGCTAAATGTTAGTGGTGGCTGTTTAACAGTCTGATGGCCTTGAGATAGAAGCTGTTTTTCAGTCTCTCGGTCCCTGCTTTGATGCACCTGTACTGACCTCGCCTTCTGGATGATAGCGGGGTGAACAGGCAGTGGCTTGGGTGGTTGTTGTCCTTGATGATCTTTATGGCCTTCCTGTGACATCGGGTGGTGTAGGTGTCCTGGAGGGCAGGTAGTTTGCCCCCGGTGATGCGTTCTGCAGACCTCACTACCCTCTGGAGAGCCTTACGGTTGTGGGCGGAGCAGTTGCCGTACCAGGCGGTGATACAGCCCGACAGGATGCTCTCGATTGTGCATCTGTAGAAGTTTGTGAGTGCTTTTGGTGACAAGCCGAATTTCTTCAGCCTCCTGAGGTTGAAGAGGCGCTGCTGCGCCTTCTTCACAACGCTGTCTGTGTGGGTGGACCAATTCAGTTTGTCCGTGATGTGTACACCGAGGAACTTAAAACTTTCCACCTTCTCCACTACTGACCCGTCGATGTGGATAGGGGGGTGCTCCCTCTGCTGTTTCCTGAAGTCCACAATCATCTCCTTTGTTTTGTTGACGTTGAGTGTGAGGTTATTTTCCTGACACCACACTCCGAGGGCCCTCACCTCCTCCCTGTAGGCCGTCTCGTCGTTGTTGGTAATCAAGCCTACCACTGTAGTGTCATCCGCAAACTTGATGATTGAGTTGGAGGCGTGCATGGCCACGCAGTCGTGGGTGAACAGGGAGTACAGGAGAGGGCTCAGAACGCACCCTTGTGGGGCCCCAGTGTTGAGGATCAGCGGGGTGGAGATGTTGTTACCTACCCTCACCACCTGGGGGCGGCCCGTCAGGAAGTCCAGGACCCAGTTGCACAGGGCGGGGTCGAGACCCAGGGTCTCGAGCTTGATGACGAGTTTGGAGGGTACTATGGTGTTAAATGCTGAGCTGTAATCGATGAACAGCATTCTCACATGGGTATTCCTCTTGTCCAGATGGGTTAGGGCAGTGTGCAGTGTGGTTGCGATTGCGTCGTCTGTGGACCTATTGGGTCGGTAAGCAAATTGGAGTGGGTCTAGGGTGTCCGGTAGGGTGGAGGTGATATGGTCCTTGACTAGTCTCTCAAAGCACTTCATGATGACGGAAGTGAGTGCTACGGGGCGGTAGTCGTTTAGCTCAGTTACCTTAGCTTTCTTGGGAACAGGAACAATGGTGGCCCTCTTGAAGCATGTGGGAACAGCAGACTGGGATAAGGATTGATTGAATATGTCCGTAAACACACCAGCCAGCTGGTCTGCGCATGCTCTGAGGACGCGGCTGGGAATGCCGTCTGGGCCTGCAGCCTTGCGAGGGTTAACACGTTTAAATGTTTTACTCACCTCGGCTGCAGTGAAGGAGAGCCCGCAGGTTTTGGTAGGGGGCCGTGTCAGTGGCACTGTATTGTCCTCAAAGCGGGCAAAAAAGTTGTTTAGCCTGTCTGGGAGCAAGACATCCTGGTCCGCGACGGGGCTGGTTTTCTTTTTGTAATCCGTGATTGACTGTAGACCCTGCCACATACCTCTTGTGTCTGAGCTGTTGAATTGCGACTCGATTTTGTCTCTGTACTGGGACTTAGCCTGTTTGATTGCCTTGCGGAGAGAATAGCTACACTGTTTGTATTCGGTCATGCTTCCGGTCACCTTGCCCTGGTTAAAAGCAGTGGTTCGCGCTTTCAGTTTCGCGCGAATGCTGCCGTCAATCCACGGTTTCTGGTTTGGGAATGTTTTAATCGTTGCTGTGGGTACGACATCGTCAATGCACTTCCTAATGAACTCGCTCACCGAATCAGCATATTCGTCAATATTGTTGTTGGACGCAATGCGGAACATATTCCAATCCGCGTGATCGAAGCAGTCTTGAAGCGTGGATTCAGATTGGTCGGACCAGCGTTGAACAGACCTGAGCGCGGGAGCTTGTTGTTTTAGTTTCTGTTTGTAGGCTGGAATCAACAAAATGGAGTCGTGGTCAGCTATTCCGAAAGGGGGGCGGGGGAGGGCCTTATATGCGTCGCGGAAATTAGTATAACAATGATCTAGGGTTTTTCCAGCCCTGGTAGCACAATCGATATGCTGATAGAATTTAGGGAGTTTTGTTTTTAGATTAGCCTTGTTAAAATCCCCAGCTACGATGAATGCAGCCTCAGGGTGTGTGGTTTCCAGTTTACAAAGAGTCAGATAAAGTTCGTTCAGGGCCATCGATGTGTCTGCTTAGGGGGGAATATATACGGCTGTGATTATGATTGAAGAGAATTCCCTTGGTAGGTAATGCGGTCGACATTTGATTGTGAGGAGTTCTAGATCAGGTGAACAGAATGACTTGAGTTCCTGTGTGTTGTTATGATGATCACACCATGTCTCGTTAATCATAAGGCATACCCCCCCGCCCCTCTTCTTACCAGAAAGATGTTTGTTTCTGTCGGCGCGATGCATGAAGAAACCAGCTGGCTGCACCGACTCCGTTAGCGTCTCTTGAGTTAGCCATGTTTCCGTGAAGCAGAGCACGTTGCAATCCCTGATGTCTCTCTGGAATGCTACCCGTGCTCGGATTTCATCTGGCACGGTGTTATGCGGTGAAGCGCACGGTGTCGGCAGTGCGCACTCATAGCCCGGAGCGCTATAGGTCAGCCCCCCGCAAGTGCCATGTGAGAGTGGGCATCCAGCCAGGGCGGATTGTGCCAGCTCAGCGTGTTTGGTCTCCGGTGCACCGTTTCGGCCCAGGGTATCCTGCGCAGGCTCTGCGTACTGTGTCTCCGGGGCGCTGGGAGGGTGCTGTTCGTCCTATGCCTGCGCTCCGCCCATGCCGGGCGAAAGTGGGCATTGAGCCTAATGGAGAGGTGTGAGCGGTAAGCACCAGATCTCCAGTGCTCCACCACAGCCCGGTTCAACCTGGGCCTGCACTCTGGAGGGTCCGGGCTAAAGTGGGCATTCAGCCTGGAGGAGTGGTGCCAAGGCTGCGCACCAGAGCTCCAGTGCTCCCCCACAGCCCGGTTTATCAGGTGCTTCCTCTACGCACCAGGCCTCCTGTAGGTCTCCCCAGCCTGGTGGGCCCTGTTGCAGCCCCACGCACCAGGCTGTCTCTGCGTCTCCTCCCTCCAGAGTCTTCCTCCAGTACGGACCCTCCAGCGACGCCCTCCAGTCCGGAGCCTCCAGAGTCTCCCTCCTGTCCGGAGCCGCCAGAGTCGCCCTCCTGCCCGGAGCCGCCACAGTCCCCCCCCCCTGTCCGGGGTCGGCGGTGAGGGTCCCTGCTCCAGAGGCGCCACCTAAGTGGGCCAAGCCTAAGGTGGAGTGGGGTCCACGTCCCACACCAGAGCCGCCACCACGGATAGATGCCCACCCAGACCCTCCCCTATGGGTTTAGGTTTTGCGGCCGGAGTCCGCACCTTTGGGGGGGGGGGGGGGGTACTGTCACGCCATGACCTTAGTTCCTTTTCTATGTCTCTATTTTGGTTTGGTCAGGGCATGAGTTGGGGTGGGCATTCTATGTTTTGTGTTCTATGTTTTCTATTTCTGTGTGTTTGGCCGGGTGTGGTTCTCAATCAGAGGCAGCTGTCTATCGTTGTCTCTGATTGAGAACCATACTTAGGTAGCCTTTTCCCACCTGTGTTTTGTGGGTAGTTGTTTTCTGTCTTTGTGTCTGTACCAGACAGGACTGTTTCGTTTCGTTCATTCTCTTTGTTATTTTGTTTAGTGTTCTGTTTTAATAAATTAACATGAACACTTACCACGCTGCGCTTTGGTCCGATGATTCCTCATCTTCAGACGACGAACGTTACAATATGGACACATTATAAAGTATGAAAAGGCTTATTCATTCACAATGTTTTTCTAAAATCATATCATATTTTTATGTTTTATGATACTTTTATTGTGTACTAGATCATATGGGTTGAAAGTGTTTTTTTCTTAGACATAAACAACTCCAGCTGAAAGCCAGGGGGGGGGGACACACTAATTCATTCATAAAATATTGCCCTCTTGCTAGATTGATGACTAGAACCATAGCGAAACAGTGCAAAAGGGCTGTCAGCTCAACTGGTTTCCTCCCCTTCATCTACACTGATTGAAGTGGATTTAACAAGTGACATCAATGAGGGACCATAGCTTTCACCTGGATTCACCTGGTCAGTCTATGTCATGTTCAGAATGTTTTGTACAGTCACTCTATATGCCTATATGACTCAATCTGCTGTATATTGTCAATAGTAACCCACATATCTGCTGTAGTTATGTATTATACAATTGTAATGTGTAGATATTAATATGTATTTAGGTCTGTAATGTATTGCATTTCCATTGACCTATATACAGTATATTTGTATGTACAGTAACAGTATGACCCCATTCCAATATCTACACTAGCATATTCATTTGAATGAAGCAATGTATTGGGCATGCCGCTGCATGCATTTTAAGTGGCATGCTAGTGTGAAGACAGGAACGTACTCTAACTTATGAAATTTAAGCGTGTTAACCCTCAAAACGTCGCCGGCCCAGATGGCATCCCAAGCCGCATCCTCAGAGCATATGCAGACCAGCTTGCTGGAGTGTTACGGATATATTCAATCTCTCCCTATCCCAATCAGTTGTCCCCACCTGCTTCAAGATGTCCACCATTGTTCCTGTATCCAAGAAAGCAAAGGTAACTGAACTAAATGACTATCGTCCCGTAGTACTCACTTCGGTCATCATGAAGTGCTTTGAGAGGCTCATATCACCTCCACATTACCCGACACCCTAGACCCACTACAATTTGCATACCGCCCAAACAGATCCAAGGATGACGCCATCACACTGCCCTATCCAATCTGGACAAGAGGAATACCTACAGTATCTAAGAATGCTGTTCAATGACTACAGCTCAGCGTTCAACACCATAGTCCCCTTCAAGCTCATCACTAAGCTCAGGGCCCTGGGTCTGAACCCCGTCCTATGCAACTGGGACCTGGACTTCGAGGTGGTGAAGGTAGGCAACAACACCCCAGCTACGCTGATCCTCAACATGGGGGCCCCACAAGGGTGTGTGCTCAGCCCCCTCCTGTACTCCCTGTTCACCCATGACTGCGTGGCCATGCACGTCTCCAACTCAATCATCAAGTTTTCAGACAACATAACAACGAGAAAGCCTACAGGGAGAGGGTGAGGGCCAGGAAAATAACCTTTCCCTAAACGTAAAAAAAACTAAAAGAGCTGAACGTGGATTACAGGAGACAGCAGAGAGAGTACGCCCCTATCCACATTGAACTCGCCACAGTGGAGAGGGTGAAAAGCTTCAAGTTCCTCGGTGTGCACATCACTGACAACCTGAAATTGTCCATCCACACAGACAGTGTGGTAAGAGGAGCTGTTGCGCCTTCTTTACCACACTGTCTAGGACCCCCTAGGAACCTCAAACGTCTACAGATGCACCATTGAGAGCATCCTGTCGGGCTGTAGCAATTTGGCAGTCCGCAACCGCAGGGCTCTCCAGGGGGTGGTGCGGTCAGCCCAGCGTATAACCAGGGGCACACTGCCTTCAGGATATCTACAGCAGTGGTTCCCAAACTGTCAGCCATTGCATACCTTAGAGAGCTATTTATAACTTGTCAGAAATGTCCAGATCAACTAGCCCATGTCAGCTAACATTTTTTTGCTAGATTTTTTAGCCCACAGATTTTGTTGTAATGTTTGAGTCACTCAAATATCACACGAATACACATTAAACATGGCAAAATGTATAGAATTG
Organism: Salvelinus alpinus; assembly: GCF_045679555.1. Taxonomy (NCBI): domain Eukaryota; kingdom Metazoa; phylum Chordata; class Actinopteri; order Salmoniformes; family Salmonidae; genus Salvelinus; species Salvelinus alpinus. Next base: position 78,533,167 of record NC_092087.1, read on the forward strand.
CAAGACAATTAGCTTTTAAATGGCAAAAAATGATGCACCCCATGACAAAATGTGTAGAATTGCAGGAAATAAGCTATAAACCTGAAAAATGTTATTTCTACCAATAAGAGGGGTGTGAACAGTTTGTGTCATGAACAGTCCATGTGCCGATAGAAATGCACGTGCGCAAAATGGGGCCCAAGAGAAACAGTTTGGGAACCCACAATCTACAGTACCCGTTGTCACAGGGAGGCCAAGAAGATCATCAAGGACCTCAGCCACCCAAACCACGGCCTGTTCACCCTGCTACCACCTAGAAGGTGGAGACAGTACAGGTGCATCAAAGCTGGGAGAGAGAGACTGAAAAACAGCTTCTATCTCCAGGCCTGTTAAATAGTCACCACTAGCCGGCCTCCGCCCAGTAACCTGCCCTGAACTTACTCAGCAACCACCCAGTACTCCACCCTGCACCTTAGAGACTGCTGCCTCATGCTTGGCATTGTGATCTTAGGTTTGTGTGTGACTGCTCGGCCATGGAAACCCATTTCAAGAAGCTCCCGACGAACAGCCATTGTGCTGATGTTGCTTCCAGGGCTGTTTGGAACTCGGTTGTTAGTGTTGCAACCAAGGACAGACTATTTCTACACGCTACACGCTTCAGCACTCAGCGGCCCCCTTCTGTGAGCTTGTGTGGTCTACCACGTCGCGGCTGAGCTGTTGTTGCTCCTAGAAGTTTCCACTTCACATTAACAGCACTTACAGTTGACCGGGGCAGCTCTAGCAGGGCAGAAATGTGACGAAATGACTTGTTAGAAAGGTGGCGTCCTATGGCGGTGCCACATTGAAATTCACTGAGCTCTTCAGTAAGGCCATTCTAATGCCAATGTTTGTCTTTGGAGATTGCATGGCTGTGTGCTTGATTTTATACACCTGTCGGCAACGGGAGTGGCTGAAATAGCCGAATCCACTAATTTGACGAGGTGTCCACATAATTTTGGTGATGTACTGCAGTTTCAAGCATAGTGTTGGCTGCATCATGTTATGAGTATCCTTGTAATCATTAAGGACTGAGGGTTTTTTCTGGATAACATTTTTTACTGGAGTTGCTTACCAAGAAGACAGTGAATGTTCCTGAGTCGCCGAGTTACAGTTTTGACTTAAATCTGAAATGAAAATCTATGGCAAGACTTGAAAATAGTTGTCTAGCAATGACCAACAACCACTTTGACAGAGCTTGAATAATTTTGAAAATAATAAATGGGTAAATATTGTACAATCCAGGTGTGGAAAGCTCTTAGACTTACCCAGAAAGACTCACAGCTTTAATCGCCGTCAAAGGTGATTCTAACATGTATTGACTCAGGGGGTTGAATACTTGTCTAACCAAGATACAGTATATCAGTGTTTTATTTTTCATCTTTTATTTGACAAATGTTAGAATTTTACTTTGACTTTGACAGAGTATTTTGTGTAAATCGTTGACGGAAAATGTAAGTTAAATCCATTGTAATCCCACTTTGTAACACAACAAAATGTGGAAAAAGTCAAAGGGTGTGAATACTTTCTGAAGGCACTGCAGTCATTAAACACTGGTCACTTTAATAAGGTTTACCCACTGATTTTACACCGTATTCTAGTGAAGGCTCATCCTATATAACTAATGCTGTACACACATTTTCTATTCATATACTGTCCATGCAGTATATACACACCATCATATATTCTGGACTCTGATATTGCTCATTCTGATATTTCTTCATTTACATTTTTTTAATTTGTGTGTATTGTATTGTTTGGTATTACTTCACTGTTGGAGCTAGAAACATAAGCATTTCGCTGCACTGGTGATAACATCTGCAAAATATGTGTAAGCGGCCAATACAATTTGATTTGGCTCCATCTATTAGCCAACAGTAACCTACAGTAAGCCCGGTAAGTGTAAGTGGGTGCTAATAGTCATGTGTCTAAGTAGTATCAGCCTATTGACAGTGATGGACTCCATGAGGTTACGCAACGTTATCTCCAAAAGCCTAAGTACATGTAGGCCTTCAGCATAAGTCAGCCTTTTAGCCAGCAGAAGCTTATGTCTTATGTGTTGAAGTACTAGTAGTAACCAGGGCCGGACTAACGCATTTGGGGCCCCGGGGCATCTACCTCCAGAGGGCCCCCCCAACTCCCAAAACGTCCTGCATTTCAACACATTTTGCCATTGGGCAGAGTGAGAAATTCGCGGTTATATAATGCTATTCTACACATTTTTTCATGAGGCTGAGAGAAAATGGTGCTGTTTTACAGCCAATTTCCTGGAAATCTAGACATTTTGTCATGAGGCGGAGAGAAAATGTTGCCGTTTTAAGCAAATTTCCTGCAATTCTACACATTTTGCCATTGCTTATGACCTGTTCATATGCTATCTGGGTGGCACCCAACCATCAACAAAAACCCCTGCTTGGCCTTTCGGTAATCCGGCCCTGGTAGTAACCAGCCAGCGTGTTGCCAGTCAGTGATGGAATCCATGATGTTCACTGAATTCTCTATAAGCCTAAGTAGGCCTACAGTACATTTGTATGTACAGTATAAGTCTCAACCTATTAGCCAGCAGTACACAGTATATTCCATGGTTAAGTAGTAGCCAGCCTGTACACAGTCAGTGATGGACTATATTTTGTATGCACAGTACAAGTCAACTTAATAGCCAGCAGTAGCTTATGTGTTATGTGTTGAAGTAGTAACCAGCGTGTTGACAGTGAGTGATGGACACCATGGTGGGTCTATAACCAGATTAGCTGTTTAGATTAGTCTCAGCCTTCTACTCCATCTGGCTGTTACACACACACACACGTCATGAAAAGACACTGCCACAGCCCCCAACCACCCGCTGTTACGGGACATAACAGGCGTTTTGCTCTTGCCCCATATCTGCATCATGCAACTAAACAAGCACACACACACACACACACCATCAGCAGCAGCAGACACATGTATCCAGCCACACATGCACCCAGGCATACACAGATGTACTTGAAAAGGGACACACACACACGTAAACACACCACCCACTCACACACACAGGGCTACAGACATGCATGGACAGACACATAGACAGAAACACACACACACACGCATGCACATAGACTGATCTCTGATTAAGACTGGTCCTGAGTGTTCAATCATGGTTGAATAAATTACAGACATTATAAATACAGGTCTACTTTAAATAAAGGTCAGCGTCCCAAATAGCACTCTATTCCCTATACACTGAGTATACAAAACATTTAGGACACCTGCTCTTTCCATGACATACAGTGCATTCAGAACCCTTCCCTTATTCCACATTCTGTTACGTTACAGCCTTGCTTGTAGCGTCATACCCAAGAAGACTTGAGGCTGGAATCGCTGCCAAAGCTGCTTCAACAAAATAAAAGGTAAAAGGTCTGAAAACTTTTTCACTTGTAATAAATGTGCAAACATTTCAAAAAATCTTTCCTTTGTCATTATGAGGTACTGTGTGTAGATTGATGAGGGGGGAAAAAAACATGTTATACATTTTAGAATAAGGCCGGTAACGTAACAAAATGTACAGAAATTCAATTGGTCTGAATACTTTACGAATGCACTGCAGACTGACCAGGTGAAAGCTATGATCCCTTATTGATGTCACTTGTTAAATCCACTTCAGTCAGTGTAGATGAAGGAGGAGACAGGTTAAAGAAGGATTTTTAAGCCTTGAGACAATTGAGACATGTATTGTGTATGTGTGCCATACAGAGGGTCAATGGGCAAGACAAGAGATTGAAGTGCTTTTGAACGGGGTATGGTAGTAGGTGCCAGGAGCACCGGTTTGTTTCAACAACTGCAACGCTGCTGGGTTTTTCACACTCAACAGGTTTGTGTGTATCAAGAATGATCCACCAGCCAAAGGACATTCAGCCAACTTGACACAACTGTGGGAAGCACTGGATTCAACATGGGCCAGCATCCCTGTGGAACGCTTTCGACACCTTGTAGAGTACGTCTCAACGAATTTAGGCTGCTTTGAGGGCAAAAGGGGGTGCAACTCAATATTAGAAAAGTGTTCCTAATGTTTGGTATACTTTTGACATTGGCCCTGGTAAAAAGTAGTGCACTATATTGGGAATAGGGTGCCATTTGGGACACAGTCCTGATCAGTGTGTTAGGGTCCAACTGGCTGGAGTAGGTGACACACAACTCTGGACCACAGCTGTCGGTCTGTCTCTATGTACAGAAATAGAGCACTGGGGCACAAAGGCAGGCGAGTGTGTGTGATGGACACACACACACACACACACACACACACACACACACACACACACACACACACACACACACACACACACACACACACACACACACACACACACACACACACACACACACACACACACACACACACACACACACACACACACACACACACACACACACACACACACACACACACACACACACACACACACACACACACACACACACACACACACACACACACGCGCACGCACTCTCTCCCTGTAATGGAAGCAGCCTAACTGGGTTAGAGCAGGCATGTTCACGTGGAGCGAGATGGAGGCCAGTTAGTCATTATGTCAGTGGGGCAGCCTGACACTGATGCACATACAGGTAGTAAGGTAAAGTTACACAGTGGGAAGGATAAAGGAGGTTACATACACAGATTACACACACCAGCTGTGTAGCGAAGGGTAAATGCACATATATGCCGCTTACACACCTTTTGTATTGAGCGTCACCGTTTACCCACCTATCGTGGAAAATTGCTATGAAAACATAAGGACGGTGACTTTATTCACCATGAAAAGCCGCAAACGGCCATGAGCGTTTACCCACCTATTTTTTGTTACTGATGCACATATACACACTCACGACCACACACACACACACTCAAAGTCAGTCAGTGGGGCAGCCTGATACTGATCTGTAAAATGAGACACTGGGAGGTTTAACGTAGTCTACATAAACACACAGACTCCCACACAATCAGACGGAACAGAACTACTCCTACAAAGGCCCAGGTAGTCAGTCAGTCAGTGGCTCAGTGTCAGTAGGGCAGCTTCACACCGATCCACAAGTAGTCATGTAAAGTTACACTCTCCATAGAATAAAGTGGACTACATATGACCCACTCTCCATAGAATAAAGTGGGCTACATATGACCCACAAACTCTAACACACACACGTTCAAACCTCACAGAAATACACAATACAAAAGCACAACACAAATACAAACCACATACAGAATATTATCCTGTCAATTATCTTCCAGTGTCATTTTTCCTTTTTTCCAATTCTTACCCAAACAAGCTTGAATACCTGCCTACTACTCAGACTGTTCATAAGCCCACACACCTAGTTGAAATAGAAAGATGAAGGGAGAGGGGAGTGGGGATAAGGGAAAGGTTAGAGGGGGACAGAGAGCGGGCTGGGTTAGAGGGGGATAGAGAGAGGGATAGGGGAAAGGTTAGAGGGGGACAGAGAGCGGGCTGGGTTAGAGGGGGATAGAGAGAGGGATAGGGGAAAGGTTGGAGAGGGACAGAGAGAGGGATAGGAGAAAGGTTGGAGAGGGACAGAGAGAGGGATAGGGGAAAGGTTGGAGAGGGACAGAGAGAGGGATAGGAGAAAGGTTAGAGAGGGATAGAGAGAGGAATAGGGGAAAGGTTGGAGAGGGAGAGGGGAAATGTTAGAGGGGGACAGAGAGAGGTTAGAGGGGGGAGAAGACACAAGAGGCCAAAGTCTGTTTTAAGTGGGCGCCAATATGCCTAGGGTGAGTGTGAGGCAAGTGTTTACAGTAAAGAGGGACGTACATTGCGTCAGGGTTTCGTAAACCCACACACTAACCCTCACAAACTGCACACATACTGCCTCCCTCCATTCAACACACAAAAAAGTCAATTCAATTACATTTTTATTTTTACAACTTCAAAATCAAACAGCATGCAAAATGTTCTTCACACTCATCTGCAACCCTAACCCTAAACCTGACCTAAAACCATGTTTTACATCCATTCACAACCCTAACCCAAACCCATGTTTTACATCCATACACAACCCTAACCCTGACCTAAACCCATGTTTTACATCCATTCACAACCCTAACCCAAACCCATGTTTTACATCCATACACAACCCTAACCCTGACCTAAACCCATGTTTTACCTCCATACACAACCCTAAATCTGACCTAAAACCATGTTTTACATCCATTCACAACCCTAACCCAAACCCATGTTTTACATCCATACACAACCCTAACCCTGACCTAAAACCATGTTTTACATCCATTCACAACCCTAACCCAAACCCATGTTTTACATCCATACACAACCCTAAACCTGACCTAAAACCATGTTTTACATCCATTCACAACCCTAACCCAAACCCATGTTTTACATCCATACACAACCCTAACCCTGACCTAAACCCATGTTTTACCTCCATACACAACCCTAAACCTGACCTAAACCCATGTTTTACATCCATACACAACTCTAACCCTGACCTAAACCCATGATTTACATCCATACACAACCCTAACCCTGACCTAAACCCATGTTTTACATCCATACACAACTCTAACCCTGACCTAAACCCATGTTTTACATCCATACACAACTCTAACCCTGACCTAAACCCATGTTTTACATCCATATGTAACAGTATAACTTTAGACCGTCCCCTCGCCCCGACACGGGCGCGAACCAGGGACCCTCTGCACACATCAACAACTGACACCCACGAAGCGTCGTTACCCATCGCTCCACAAAAGCCGCGGCCCTTGCAGAGCAAGGGGAAACCCTACTTAAGTCTCAGAGCAAGTGACGTAACTGATTGAAATGCTAGTAGCGCGTACCCGCTAACTAGCTAGCCATTTCACATCCGTTACACTCACCCCCCTTTCAACCTCCTCCTTTTCCGCAGCAACCAGTGATCCGGGTCAACAGCATCAATGTAACAGTATAACTTTAGACCGTCCCCTCGCCCCGACACGGGCGCGAACCAGGGACCCTCTGCACACATCAACAACTGACACCCACGAAGCATCGTTACCCATCGCTCCACAAAAGCCGCGGCCCTTGCAGAGCAAGGGGAAACCCTACTTAAGTCTCAGAGCAAGTGACGTAACTGATTGAAATGCTAGTAGCGCGTACCCGCTAACTAGCTAGCCATTTTACATCCGTTACACATACACAACTCTAACCCTGACCTAAACCCATGTTTTACATCCATACACAACCCTAACCCTGACCTAAACCCATGTTTTACATCCATACACAACCCTAACCCTAAACCTAGCTAACCTAAATCCATGTTTTACATCCACACACACTATGAGAGGTCAGAGGTTAAACTGGAGGCCTGGTTCATGGTAATGAAAACCTGTGAAGACCACAACAACATCGACCACCATCGAGAAGGACTCCCCCCCCCCCCCACACACACACACAAGGAATGTGCTAGACAGGGTCACGACCTTTGGAATGCTGCGGTCGCCAGACAGCGGTCACAGGGGGGAAGGGAGGCCCTTATTTCCTTATTTGGGGTGGATACTCAGAAGAGGCGTGTGATGTCTCGGCCCTGACAGACGGTCATTGGGTTTGTTTCTATCTATAAGGGGCTCACATGAGCATCTGTCACTTTGACCTCTGACCTTTGTTTGGTATCCATGATGATAAGGTCAGAGTGGAGAAGGAGGGAGAGTGGCTGAGACGGATGTCGTTCTTTCTCCTTCCCCCATGGCCTGCAGCTTATCGTTGAGGATGTGTTATGATGATTTCAATTATGGAATATTGTCGTCAATTGACTGACTAGGCTTTTGGCTTCTTTTTAAATACGGTATGAAAGAGACGCATCGTTTTTTCGAGTTAGTAGCCTTGTCGTTTTTGAACTTTTGTATGCTTTTTGAATTCTATTCAATGTGCAAAAACGTTGCGCAATAGACTTCGGTGGCAAAACTTCATAAAAGGCATCTGGCAGATGTAAATTCATCCAGACACAAATATGTTTTTTATTAAATTACAGATTTTTCTGGAATTGGTTATAATCATCAAACCCATTCAAAAGATTAGGGGACAGCAACCGGAAGGATGATGTGGTTGGAGAATATCACTTTCACATGGTGTATTGGTCATTTTAAAGCTAAGGCTGTGCTTGCCGTAGGCCATTTTAGAAAACATGAGTTAAATCCAGACTCGCCCTGTTTCAGTCTGTCCTCTCTGGTACAATTAAAAAGAACAGCCAGTGCTGAACAAAGTGGTTGGATCACAGAGCACTTCACATTCCCTCATGGGGTTGTGGTGTGCCTGTCTGTTGACGTTTGTTTAGGCAGCACAATGATAAGGCTGTGAATGGTGCACATTTCAAGATTTATAGTTTCATGTGTACAAAACATTAAAAGCACCTGCTTTTTCCATGACAGACTGACCAGGTGAAAGCTAAGATCCCATATTGATGTCACTTGTTAGATCCACTTCAAATCAGTGTAGGTGAAGGGGAGGATACAGGTTAAAGAAGGATTTTTAAGCCTCGAGACAGTTGAGAAATTGATTGTGTATGTGTGTCATTCAGAGAGAGAATGAGCAAGACAAAAGATCGCCGTGCCTTTGAACGGGGTATGGTAGCAGGTGCCAGGCGCACTGGTTTGTGTCAAGAACTGCAACGCTGATGGATTTCACACTCAACAGTTTCCTGTGTGTATTAAGAATGGTTCACCACCCAAAGGCCATCCAGCAAACTTGACAATGCCTTCAACACCTTGTAGAGTCCATGCCCCAATGAACTGCGGCTGTTCTGAGGGCAGGTTCTTAATGTTTTGTGAACTCAGTGTATGTACATTCCAGTGGTGTTGAAATGGATTTGGAACAGTCTTACATTCTCTTCATTGTTCTTTGTCTCCAATAGACGTTATAAAGCTCTTCTGCCCACTAGTGGTTGAAATACAGACTGGAGTCAGCAGATCGCCAGACCAGTCTCCTATCACCCTCCCTCCTCAACAAGCGGACCGCTGGCCGGAACCGGACCCAGAACGGGGGCAATACGGACTGCGATTCAAGACTAAAAATACAAAAATGTGGGCGAACTCAGTCGGGCTTCGACCCCTAGTATCATATGAACATACATAAAACATGGACAACTGTGTAGAATTGCCAACAAAAGGGGTGTAAACATTTTTGGATAGCATGGTTTGCGAGGGGTGGGTGTTTAACTACACCGATACTTTTCAATATCCATTTGGCTCTTTGTCAAATAATACTTGACACCGGCCAGCTCTATCGGTTTCATAGTTCCACTCAGACTGTAGTGCCACCATGTGGCGAGAAAGAGCATTGCTCAAATGTCATACATTATTTATTCAAAGCTCAAAGTCAGCCACCGCATTTCAATGAAGGACAGGTTCAATATCACATCTCTATAAAACAGAATAAACTTCAAACAAAGATACTACTGCAGTGACAGTAAGGTATTTTAATTGATAAAGCAATAAATAATGCATTAGTCTGTCAAACTCAATAAACAAAAACACTAACAATCAAAGTAAACACACAGTGGAATTACCTTACCACACCCAAAACATTTCTTCAAACAGCATGGTTCTCCAAATGGTTCTCAGACACAGCATAGCAACGACACCACACAGTCTCTACAAACTTCAGGTACAAAAATGCTCACCTGCATACGTCTAAGGGACGCTTTTGTTTACTTTTTAACCGGTCCCTCCCTATTTAGTCCCAGGGGAAAGTCTGACCAAACTAATGTTCCTACCCTATCACAACTATCATGTAAAATAAAGCTATATTTTTTGCATGGACTAGGTGACAAATAGCATGGACTAGGTGACTAGTGTGTAAGATATAATGCAAAGTCAACATGAGTTGAGTATAATCTTTATTAATCAATATCCCATAGTTTAAAACAAAGTGACATTGAGAGAAAAGTGCTTGAATTAAAACACCCAACTATGTCTTACTATACTCGTGAGGACGTTTTGGGGACCAACAATGATTCCCATTCAAAATCCTATTTTCCCTAACCCCAAACCTTAACCCCAACCCTAAAATAGCCTTTTTATAAGTGAGGACCAGCCAAACATCCTCACTTCTCTGAAGTTTTGCTGGTTTACTATTCTAGTAAGGACTTCTGGTCCTCACAAGTTTAGTAAAATGTACACACACGACAAATGTCTCTCCGAATAAAACACTAGGGGTTTCAGCTAAATCTTAAGCAGCACAAAAGGTCAATTCATGCTTGTTCTCTGTTGTCTCCCCATCTGACTTGTAAACAGTTCTACACTTCACAACACTATCAGCAATACCCACATTCACCAACCACCCACTGCCCTCACACCGGTAATGAATTCACCATAAATAACACCATCACATTCTGTGTCTTTCAACATCCACATTCAATGTCATTCTCATGTAGTCATGTCCCCACTGAAATCAAATGGGCCTGTTTTAACCAGGGGGGGGGGGGTTATCAGACATTGTTTGTGGGAAACCCTCTCCCTCCTCCGCATTTCTTCAGAAAGCCTGTAGTCACGTATAGAATAACACAGTGTACAAAACAGTAAGAACACCCTCCTAATATTGAGTTGCACCACCTCCATTTCCCTCAGAACAACCTCAATTTGTTGGGGCATGGACTCTACAAGGTGTCTATAGCGTTCCCAGCAGCGTTGCAGTTCTTGACATACACAAACCGGTGTGCCTGCAATCTACTACCATATCCTGTTGAAAGGCATTTAAATCGTGTGTCTTGCCATTCACCCTCTGAATGGCACACAGACAATCCATGTCTCAATTGTCTCAAGGCTTAAAAATCCATGAACCTGTCTCCTCCCCTTCATCTACATTGATTGAAGTGGATTTAACAGCTGACATCAGGGATCATATCTTTCACCTGGTCAGCGTTGGAAAGAGTCCTTAATGTTCTGTACACTGTTTATATCCTTCATTTGACATTCAAAATAAACAGTCTGATAAGAGACTTAAAGTGCCATCTTCCCATTATAGTTAAGACATTAAACATACTGTACATTTACCAGGCACTGCACTGCCCCTCCCTCCATTGAACAATTCAGACTCATAAAAATTAAACAAATAACATCACTTTATAATTTGTCAAAGCTGAAACACTGAAATGCAACATAGCACTGAGAATAATTACTGAAACGATTTGGTCTATATACATATTGCTAATAACACTATCATATCTACTGTTGTTATTCATTTTTGTCTCGGTCTGTGTGTGTGTGTGTATATATATATATGCGTATATCTAAAGCCTATAGAACACATCCTGCTCCAATACTTAAATGCACCTTTCCTTCCTCACTTTCTGAAATGTTAGAACCGCGTACCCAGGGGTGTGGGCCATGTGAATGGTCATCCCCTCAGCACATACGGACTGCATCATTATGTGAGACCTACACACCCCACTCAATCATGTGGGACACTTCCATCGACCCAGGGTCAATGACCTGCATGCCCTTTATGTTGGAAGATAACACACCTATTTGGAGAAGAAAGGGCGATTTCCTTCCTCCTTGTTCCTTTTCTTCACAAATAAGTAGATGCATAGTCCCTTGTGTTGATAATAGTCTTTGCTGTTCGGAGCTAAATTAATGACATGCAGTGCATTTGGAGTGTTGGTTCGATACACTGGTCAACATTCTAAAGTGCCATAGCATATTTGTTGACATTAGCTGGTGTTAGTCTTGTGTAGAAAATGGTTGTGGTTGATTTCTCATGTCTTCCATTGACATCCATATGGCTTCAATCCACCGAAGTGGATATAAGGCCACAAAATGTCTGCTTGCGTCACTTCAATTCACCTGTTCAGTTTCAATCTCTGAGTACTCCATCTTCCACATACTTATCCCCTCAAAACAGCACCTCTTGGCATATTTATCTCTCTTGGTTTTCAATCCTTCAATATGGAACCTCCTGGAATGCATCTAGTCCCATCCTTGAATCCATGAGTATCAAAATAATCTCCTTTCCAATGATGAGTCAACCACGTCCTGGTGCAGAAGCTGCATAATGGTGTTCACAATGCAAGTTCTCAGGCTGTGGCCAATGAAAGGCTTAAATGTGCATTTCTACCAAGCATTAGCAGCTAGCTCAGTTACAGTGAATACGCCATGGTTCCCGTGGGGCACAATTCCACTTCCACCCTTCTCTATTGCTGTAGTTCTCCCTCCAGACTAGGCGGAGGAGCTGTGGTGCCATCTACTTGGCATGGTGTCCCCTGCCCTGGGCCCCGGGGCTAGAAGAAGTGCCCAGGCGTCTGCTGTGGCTCCTCCAGCGCTGGCGGAGGACAAAGTCGTAGTTGGCCAAGGTGGCCATGGCGTAGAACACGTTGGCCTTGTCAGGGATCTGGAGTTCTGGTGGGAATATATAGATCAGTATGGGTTGTATGGGGATTATATTGAGTGCCATAGACCCCAAATGTGTATCTCAATAGACTATGGTGGCTTCTTTTCCTTGTCTCCTCTCCTTTATCTGTACTGATCAACAACAGAGGTGAACACAATACAAAATGTAGTTTAAAAGTGCAGAGGAAGAAAGGAGACAAGGGAGAGTAAGCTTCTTTCCTACTCTGACTGCGCTCACCTTTGTCCTGGGACAGCAGCTGTGTGAGGCTGAAGTCTGTACAGCTCATGTTCTCCAGGTTGTGTTTGTCCAGGGCCCTCTGGATCACCTGAGGAGTGTGGTCCTGACTGGTCAGCTGGACAAGAGAAACAGAGAGACAAGGTTAGTAGAACACACTGGACATATAAGCTGCTTCAAGTGTACACTCTTATGGAGGTGGAAATCCCAATTATTATTACTACTACAATCTAGAAAATCAACTACCATCCCTAACCAGTGAAGAGAGAGATATACATTGGGGCACTTTAAGGGAGTATTTGTTAGAGTTCACTCACCAGAATGCTCTTATAGACATTGCCGTTGTTGCCGCACTCCACGCTCACCCTCACGATGCAGGAGTCGGCTACCTGCTTGTTATAGACGGGCTTAGAGCACGGAGGAGAGGAGGAGGAGCAACAGGAGGAGGAGGAAGAGCAGTCAGGGCTCATGGCCATAGAGGAGTAGGAGAGGTCGGGCTGGGAGGAGCTGCAGGAGGCGTTGGAGGGAGTGGGGGAGGTGGTGTTGGAGGAGAGGCCTTCAGACACATTGTGGAGGGAGCCTGACAGAGACTGGGAGAGAGGAGGCATAATAAATGCTCCATGCTAACTGGCTAATAACTGTTATACATAAACAAGGTCAACATATAACTTCGGACCTGGATTCAAAGAGTACTTTAGCTGTGCTTTATTGAGCTTGCCTGGCACATTGGAACCAATAGAATACTCCCCAAAGTGCAAACACCACCCAAATGGCTCTCCAGGCAGGCTCAATCAAAACGCAAAAAAAATATTTGAAAGAAATCAAATATTTGAACCCAGATCTGATTGAATCCTGGACATGGTTATCTACCTTGAGTTTGACGCTGAGGGGAGATGGCTGTGGTGAGGACAGATCCTCCATCTCAGAACCACTGGAGCCTGATGACGACACACTGAGCTGGTCTGAATGGGTCTTTCTGCTGGAGACATCAGTGCCCGACAGCAACCTACACACACATGAAAATGTAAAGAGTTCATTGAAGTGCTCACAAATACCTCAAAAACACTCACATGTTCAATAGAGACGAGGTATAGACAGACACCCTGATGAAGGCATTAGCCAAAACGCGCTGGTGTGTTTTAATAATGCTGTAGCTCACACAAAGTATTTTTAACTTTCAAACCCACACGAGTGCCTGGACTTTGATTTTTTTACCACCACTTAACCATTTGTGGATATCATTTTTCCTTTAGCTTTTCAATGACTATTCCCCTCCAAGAGCACCTGCTGTTGTTTGGGAAAACCTGCAGGACTCTTGCTACTTCTTTTCCCTCAATAGATAAAGTATATTCCTAACATATATTGTCTTTGGCCAATGACAGGAGTGTATTCTCTATTTATTAGGATCCCCATTAAATCACTAAATATACTCCTGTCATTGGCTGAAGACAAAGAGATGACAGGAGTGGAATGTTAGCTAGAAAAAGACTGGTACCCAGCCTAGCTACAACACAGTGGAGTATTGTATTTGGGTAGAGTGGCATGGGGTAAATAATACATTATGTCAGAAAGGATTCTTGACATTTTGGCCATATGAAGGTCAGACTTACGAGGCAAGCTTCTTGTTGAGCAGGCGCTGGCTCCAGGAAGAGGGCGAGTTTGGACAAGGGTCGACCGGATGCTCCAGAGCACGGGACAGCTCATAACTCTCCTGGTCATTGAGCATGGTGTGGTTCTGCAGCCAGGCTGAGATGGTCTGGTCTACCGGGAGGCTGTAGCAGGAGCAGAACGCCTGCAGCTGGCCGATCTGAGACAGGATCTCAAACTCCTGAGGGAGGGAGGGAGGGAGAGAATGTCATGATACAGCCCACACACACAGTACTGTATGGTTACTGAGATTGGTTGCATTTCTTTTAAAAGCCACTAGGGGGTGACACTTACCCTTCTACGTTTCTCAAAGTTAATGAGGCCACCCTGTGAATTGGGATACAAATAGGATTGAAATGAGCTCACATATCAGACCATTGTAAATGCAGACAAATAATAGACAAGGAAAGTGGGTCATATAAATAGGAGTGAAAAGTTGGGATGTTCTGACCACCAAAAGGTCTAGGAAGGCCACATCACAAAGCCACACTCGTATTGAATACATTGGGTTAGATATTAGAATTGTGATCTCACCTCTACTGTGTCTGTGAGTGCAGTATCCAGCATGGTGAGGACTGTCAGGTAGGTGCCCAGGTAGGGGACTACACCACTGGTCGGGCTCTGTTTGAGGGACGATAAGAAACTACGTCATACAGCAGCCTATCCTAGATTATACACTCGTCCCAAATGGCTCCCTATTCCTGCATAGTGCACTCAATTTTCACGATAGCCTTGGTCAAAAGAAGTGCACTAAATAAGGAGCCATTGGGACACGTTCTAAACAATGTAAACAGTTTATATTGTGTGAAGGACAATGGGATGGTACGTCATAAAACAGTTCACAGCGATTGTGTTTATACAGAAAGCATAGACAGAATCATCATCACCTAACCTTTATATAACATTGACCTGATGATGATCCACAATGACTAAAAAGGGTCTAAGTTAAGTTAACTTTGTAATACGTAAATTCAAGTGTCATTAAAGTGTGCAAAAGGCAAGTGTTGTGATTTGAGCTGACTAAGAGTTTCCACTGGACGAGAGGATGGAAATTAAAAGGAGGAAGGTTGGAACGGAGAGAGATCTATATTAGGGAATCACTGTGTAACCCAAATGGCACCCTATTCCCTAAATAGTGCACTACTTTTGACCAGAAAGTATTGCACTATATAGAAAATAGGGTGCCATTCGGGAAGCATCCAGTATCACAGACAGAGGCTGCATGTAACTTGTTTCGGAGAAGTCGAAACTAAGACGTGTTTAAGGGGTATTCCTACCTCACTTCCTCTTTTCGCTATAAAGTATTAGGAAGAGACTTGTTTGCTGAGCTAACAGTATTATTTTTGTCTTCTCCACGTATCTCGTGCTCTGTGGTCCAAAGTCAAAGAATAAGGAAGCCACATAATGTCGGCAGATTTGAATGGATTCGCACGATTGTTGTGGACAGTAACTGAATATTATCAGCATTCTAGCTGTTCATACAATATACTGTAGGTGCTCAGACAGAAGTTCTATCATTTCAGTACAGATCATGTTAGAACACCTAAAGCACGGGCAGGAAGTAGTCTTACCATCTGTTTAGACATGGGGCACAGCTGGGGTGACTTGGGGGCGGCGTTGTCATCCGGCTGGCTGCCATCCTAAAGAACAGCAAATACAACAGTCACATTAGGCTTGGTATAAAATGGGCACGGAAAAATCAATCAATTGCCATCCATTAGCCAAGAATCAATAAAGGTTCCTACACATGAGTGCTTGAAATAGCGTGCATTATTCACAGTCACACTACTTGCATCTACTTGTTTTGGGCTTAAACAAGTACATGGAGTTTGATATGAGATGGGTGGGGCAATCATAGCAAGCCAAATAGCTGTTCTATAATACTTCCTTGTGCAGTACATAGTTAAGTTAATTAATAACTACTTAGTTCTTGTTATTATTGGGTGTGGTGTCTGATTGGTTGTCCCCCGTCATGATAAGGCTGAGATTGAATCACCTATAAAACCCAAGCACACACCCTTCTTTAGACAATCAGCCAGTGGTGGCTGGTAGTACTTTAAATGGGTGGACGGGCTCATAGTAATGGCTGGAACAGAATTAATGGAATTGTATCAAACACCTGGTTTCCCATGTGCTTAATACCATTCCATTAACTCCATTCCATCCATTATGAGCCATCCTCCCCTCACCAGCTTCCTCTGGAATCAACACATACCAAGTCACCTCCGCCTGGTAATAGATGTTGCTAGTTTTACCCGGAGGCGTGTGTGGGTTCAGTCAAAGCGGTGTGACTCAGTGTGCCCAGCCCGAAACTGGCAGTCATATTGAATACGCCACCTTTAGATGTGGGCCGTTTACAAAGCCAACAAGTAAAAGTGAATATAATATGATAGACAGTGCTATCGGATATCACTGACCCTATTTGATTGTGTGGCCAAAGTATAAAGTACAATGGCTCTTTTGTGCTGAAGTGTACACTTCCGATATGATAACAGCCCTATCATTATACTGTATTAACACCCATATCAGTCATTTAGTTGGCGGCAAGTAGCCTAGCAGTTAAGAGGGTTAGGCCAATAACTGGAAGGTCGCTGGTTCGGATCCCTGAGCTGACTAGGTGAAAAATCTGTCAACATGCCCTTGAGGATGGCACTTAACCCTAATTGCTCCGGATAAGTGCATCTGCTAGATTACTAAAATGTAAATGAAAAAAAATGCTTATGGAACAGAACAGTAAATGTTGCTACTCAGGTGGAAAATGTATTTTTAAGTGGTGTTCTTACTGTTGAACTCTATGGTTGTGGTGCCATTCTGTGTTTATTTTTTTTAATTGAACCTTTATTTAACTAGGCAAGTCAGTTAACAACAAATTCTTATTTACAATGACGGCCTACCGGGGAACAGTGGATTAACTGCCATGTTCAGATTTACAGATTTTTTTTAACCTTGTCAGCTCGGGGATTCGATCCAGCGACCTTTTGGTAACTGGCCAAACGCTCTAACCACTACCATTCTTTGGTTCTATTCTGTGGTTCTTACCTCCACCAGGATCTCTCTGCTGGTCAGAACACAGTTCTCATCTGGGAACGTCTCACACAGCTGGTCGAAACAGGCCATACAATCCCTAAAATAAAATTAATTGTCAGTTTTCAGAAATGTGCAGTATGCATCTCAGCCACCATATTCAGGGTTGCTTTCCACTCAAAGAAGAATATCCAAGTGGTTTTCAGTTCAGAAGTAGAGTAAATCTGGGTCTGAGAACTTACCCTGGCTGACAAAATGTAAACCTGCTACCGTGCCTCTGCATATCTCACCTGTTGACGGCAGCCCAGCTCTTCTTGAGGCGGTACACAGCGTTGGACTGCAGGGCTGACAGGATGGCTCTCAGAGAGGAGAAGTTCTTCAGCATTCTGCACTCCTACAGAGGGCAGGACAGAACACAAAGCAAAACATGTCTCCAAAGCGCTCAAAATGTAGATAAATATATGTTCTATGTATACCATCTGGACTTGCTGACCTGTGCTATGGCGATCCACCGCTCTATCACCCTGGCCCTGAGGGTGGGGCTGGTGTGGGGGAGGAGAGGGGAGCTAGGGGCCGTAGACAGACTCGGGGTTGAGGAGGAGACAGAGATCGGAGAAGTTGACGAGGAGCACAGCAGGGAGGTGATGACCCGGTTGGTGACAGCATTGAACTGGGCGATGGTGGCGCGGACGGTGGGCGCCACGTTGCGGCTCTCCTTCTTGTCCCGCTGAGACCAGACACAGCCCAGGCACTGGAATGGGACCACCTTGATGAAGAGGTCCTATAGGAAGGAGGGAAATACACTTTGTAAGCTTTGTCATTCATGCGGAGTGATTGAACAGAAAGGGTTGGGTCATAAAGATGTTTAACACTTACAGCGTCCAATTGTGTCAGCTGCTCTGCCACTTCTATGACAGGGAAGTCCATAAAGTCTCCAGTCACCTCCTTCGGTACTTCCTCTCCTGACCCCTCCTCTTTCTGCTGACAATCACTATTATCTATTGGTGAAGACTGATGCAGACTAATGCGATCTAGGAAGAAAATAAGCAAAATCACAACTTGTAAGACTTCTACTGGTGAGGTAGGATGTAGTTTTTTGCTTGTGAGAGAAAGGGGCAAGGATAAAAACTTGAAACAGCGAGATACTACCTACATTTGTCCAATATAAACCCAGAGTTTGATTTCTGTTGAAAAACGTTTTTCTACGGTTTGCCTTACTGAATGCTACCAACCTTCTTCCTGGAGCTTCTTGAGCAGCGTCTCAGCTGTTTGTGCGAGGCGACGGAAGGCGAGGCGGTGGCGGAGGTGGAAACAGAGCAGCCTCAGGGAGGGGTGCCGAGGGGGTTCCCTGAAGTCCTCCTTGTGTTCCTCTAGCCAGGTTCTGATCAGGGGCACCAGGGTGCTGGAGGAAGGGGGGTGATTAATATCAAGGGTGTTCTATGGTAAGAAGACATTGTAGAAGTAGTTGAGAGAGTGAAGTTCCTCATACCTCCTTGGGCAGACTGTGTTGTCCAGGTTGGCAATCATATCATCCCTATGGAAATAGAGACATGCAGTACTTAGAAAAAACCTGAATGTTTCCTCAATGGTTACTGCTCCTACAAGGGATTTAGGGGTACAAAGCAATGTTTTGACCAACATGGTCTTTGTCAAAGAAATAGTTGGCCCTCTGCTACTCTCCTCCCATACCATGAATCTGACAAGCAAGAGAAGCCCTTTACTAACATATAAACTACAGAGACCTGACCTTCGGCGGAAAGCCCATTGCTGTCCATTACAATCCATGTGCCCTGGGGCTAGCATATGGTGACGTCAGTTTCTTAAGGAAGCCTGTTGCTTCCAGCACTGCAGAAATGAGGATGACAGCTTAACAACCAATTAATCATTATCTCTAGGGTTCTAAATGTCATAGGTCAAAGCAGATAGCATTAAACTCCAGTAAAAGGCTAACTACTGAACTGGTAAAGGGTCTTACTAGTCGATAGCTCAGAAAAGTTCAATACAATATTATCACAGAATAAGGTTTCCAGATTTTCCAGAAATCCCAGTTAGAGAATTCCTGGATATCGTGAGGGAATAAGCAGGAGATCCAGGAATCCTCCAACTATGATATCTGGAAAACCTCAGTTTTTTAAATCTTTTATTTTGCATAAAATATTATAAATAACCTATGAGGCAGCATTTTTAAAAAGGAGTCTTTAGACATTCTTGTTGGACCCGTCATGTGGTAGGTAATTAGGAACCGGTTAAGCAAACTCATAACTGAGGGACTGACGCCTCCCACAACATCACACAAATATGTATGGGGTGAAACTGAATTATTCAAACTAGGAAAGACTTACAACATTAGACTGGTAGTCCTACATCATGCCAGATGCCTTCCAAATATTGTTGAAAAAGGTGCAACCAAAGTGCAGCCTCGGAGATTAGTCAGAGGTTAGTCAGAGGTTATTAGTCTGATAAGAATTCAGGTCATTTTGTATGGGTCCTATCTAGGCCAAGGACTCCAGGCAAGACTCAAGGGTTTACTTCACAAGATGTCTTTAGTCAACTGTTTTCAATGACTTTTCCCACTTACAAAAACACATGCATGTAAAAGTTATCTTAACAGTAAGTGTCTGCTAAATACATGATCATATCACAAAACATTCAGAAGTAACATAGCATCATATAATCTCTGTAACCATCTCACCTCTGGAAGAGCAACAGCACAGTGCCACATACTGAATTACATTTGGGTTAAATGCATGTTGCTCTGAATAACAACAAAAAACAACAACCACCATGAAATCCTATTCTGTGTCTCACCTCTGGAAGAGCAGTTCTATGAGTGTGTTGGTGGTGGTGAAGGTTCTGTAGGTGGACAGAAACACTCTGACATAGTCAGATTCCTGGTGTTCCGAGTCCAGCAGGTGGGTTACCAGGCGCTCCAGGGTCCCCGCTTTCAACCGACGCACCTTCAATCAAATACAAATCCACTTTATTCATAATTAACTTTTTACATTAGCAGTTGTCGCAAAGTGCTTGTCTCCATCTCCCTACATCTTTCCCTTTCTCCACCTCTCTTGTCCTTTGTCTATCCCCAGTCTGTCCTTCTCCACATCTCTCTCTGATCATTCATTCTCTCAAAGTGCTTTTACCTTCACTGTGTGGTACTGGATGAAGTTGAAAGCCGATGGAGTCGACTGGGACATAGTGAGAGGCTCTGAGGGGTCCAGGGTGGAGGGGCTGGGGAGCACAGGCTCCCTACATAGCGTTATGCCGAACACGGCCCCCTCTTCCACCTCCTCCCCCCACTCCTGCACTGGGTCCTGGTGGGAGACAAAGGGAGTGGAGGTGAGACTTCAATAGAATAGTAATTGCACATTAAGGGTTGTTGACATTAGCCAAAAGTGCCATAACACACAGAATTAATCAAAATGGGTTTGCCGGTCCTACTAAATTCACATAGACGTTCAACTTCAACTGCAGTGAAGTGGCCTACATTTTCCTCGTGCTCTGTGACACAAACACCACCAGTCAAATGTAGAGATCTTCACATTCAAAGCATTCAGGCAATGAGCAGTTTAAGTGAGAAGGTTAAGCACAGCTACGTCAATAGCACCGTTCCACAGATACTGCTTTCAAACAACATAGAATTCTCAGTTCAATCTATGCAGGTACTGCAGAGGCATCAATTAGTCTGTCTAGCAGCTGGTATGAGAGCTTTTTAAACATTGATTGCACATCTCACAATGTTAAGGGATCAAATGTAAAACGTGTGGCACATTTTTAGCTAGACATCCATCTACGCAAATTTAAATGCTGCAGAGGTACCTGTTATTAGACTGCATGCCTCTACAGCAACAGGTATGTGACGTCATTAAATAGATATTATACATTCACAATGTATAGGGACCTAAATGTCAATGTGTGGCATGTTTTCAGCAACAGTGGAATTTACTATACTGTATGATTATATCCCATCT
Organism: Salvelinus alpinus; assembly: GCF_045679555.1. Taxonomy (NCBI): domain Eukaryota; kingdom Metazoa; phylum Chordata; class Actinopteri; order Salmoniformes; family Salmonidae; genus Salvelinus; species Salvelinus alpinus. Next base: position 78,554,426 of record NC_092087.1, read on the forward strand.
GACTGGTATGAGAGCACATTATACATTTTGAAATGTATAATTGCTAGTTATAGACCTGTATGTCTAAAATGTGGAACGTTTTTAGCAAGACATGTGCAACATCGTTGCTCCCTCCACTCAAGCTATACTACATCAACTCCCATTCCATCACCCAGCGCAAAGTAAAGATAATATTCAATCTCCATCAAAGAGAACCACAATGGAAATACGTTTAAGTTCTCCTCAACGTTTTTTAAATGCATTGCATCCATGTGTTGTTCAGTTGTGCTATTAAAATGGTCAAATAAATACAATTGCAAAAAAACACGATGGCATTTCCTTCTCTTTTGAAGAAGACGCCGACGTATGGTGTTAAAACCAACCAAACACCATTTCACACAAAGGGTACATCCCAATGGCAGCCTATTCCCTATGGGCCTTGGTCAAAAGTAGTGTACTATATAGTGAATAGGGTGCCATTTGACACACATCCACACTTCCTGACATACAGAAGGAGATCCACATCGCCCATATTAGCCCAACATCCCATAGACTAGACAGAGGTTATACCCTCACCATGTAACCAGAGGATCAGGTTTCAGTTTCACTGATAGGGCAGTGTAGAGTGGGTAGGGTGTGGTGCTACCAGCTCTGTAGCCCCTAGACTTTGACCCGACTGGGTAGGTAGACAGAAGACCCTACCCAGACCTGTAGCTTTTAGACACAGCAGAACTCACTGTATCCATGGGGCCTGCCTACCCATGCACTGGAGAGCACTACAGTACCTCTCAGTATCTCTGAGTTCTGTTCACGTCGGTAACAAAATCAGAGTAACACATTTCAGTAACATCTAGCAGTTCTCAGTCCCTGGAGAGAGCCCATGAATTCCATATAATAACTTCTAGGGTGAAGATTCTAGCTAGTATCCCACTGACACACAATGGAGAATCAAGCCATAAATAGAGGATGAGGAAACAAGGAAGTTTCCACACGGTCAGACATATTGGATCTGAGTCATATAGATGGCAACGTCCAAACTCTCCCTATATCTGTCTCTGGTTGATGCTATTCACAGCCACTAAAAGCCTGTCGATATCCATAGTCTGTCGTAAAGAACATTTCCAGGCTCCAAATGACTGTTTTGTTGTCATTATACAACACCTAATGGAGTCTGGCTGGCTGCAGAGGGAACGAGAACAAAAGCCACTATTTACTGTGCCCTCCATATCGGTGGCCTCCATATGCCAGACATGCAAGTTTTGTTGATAACTCTCCATGGTACACTGGTCTGGACCAATAGGCACCCTCAATGTTCTGTCCCTGTCTGGTGTGTGAACACATACACACAAATGCACCTTCAAAATAATCAAAAAATTACATAAAAACCAAAATATGAAATCTTGAAGACAATATTGAGTTAAAGTTGTGATTACACTATATGGAAAACAAAATAATATTAGCAGGAAAAATCACAATATGGTCCTATAATAATAATTTTGATTCTTTGCTTTGTCAGTAAATGTATTAATTATTTGAAAAATTATGAAGGTTTCATTATTTTAGGCTATTGTTTTTTTTTTTAAATAGTAAAATCTCACAGGATAAAAGGCTGTGTAATTAATTGATTGTATGCGACAAAAGTAGACCAAGTAGCCTAAAAGAACAGAGACATTTCAAAAGAAGTACAGTAAGCAATGAATAAAGGTAAAACTAATACCATTGACAAACGCCATTTCCCCATATTTCCCAGTCGTTTCAGTTGATGAAAGAAGGTAAAGTTTCCAGTAGTTTAGGGAGCCATTTCTTCTGTTTTGCTGCTGGTAGATACTGATATTCCAATGAAGTAATCCGTGAGTGACCGAAATAAGTTATTGGATGGCCAGTAGCCTAGTTCCGCAAATTACCTGGGATGTCGCTGATCCGACCAAAATAACAATTCTGAATTTCGTATAATAATATAGAGTATATTTTGTATACTGTATCAACTCAAACGACATTAATAGATGAATATACTTCTAAGCAGACTTCAAACTCGATAGCCTAGCCGCTACACAGCCTGTCTGTGTGAGCTTCGCTGTGAGCTGTGCGACAGCAGGTTTCTGTGCAAGTCGCAGTGACTGATTGCACCTGAGCGCGAGAGCAGAGGCTGTACTAGCAGGTGAAGGCAGGGCGGGAATCTCGATACCACGCGCTTTTACGTCAACAGATTTGGTGATAGCAGTGTCACAAACTGACGGTAACAGGCCATGTCATTCACAACTTTCACACTTGTAATGTTTTTTGGATTATTTAGGCAAATTAAAATAATTTAAAACAATGTAATAAACAAACATTTGCACCATCTTAGTAGGTATAAATGATGTCTGATTACTGTAGGCCTACTATAGCCATAAAGGGAACATTTGCATTTTTTCCTTAAATGCATTAATCCACTTTCTATTCTCTAGGTACAGTATGAGCTTTTTGCTATTAGTGTTTTGGGAATTCTGAGTCTGAGAAAATTCTGAGAGAATTATTCAGGCAAGAACCATGGGCCTGTAATGTGCTTCTCATGTGACTGCTCCTGGTATCTCCTTCATACCTTACTGACACTATTCTAAAATCCAGTCGGGACAGTTCTCAGGACTGCTCTCAAACCATGGTGTCTGTAAGAGGTATGGCATGGTTGGAAATTCCACAGAAAAACAAGTCTGTTTTGTTCCTATTGAGTGTTCCAAGCCAGTGTCACCTGTTGCTGTCCTTTTCTACTGGCTGCCTGAAAGTTCCAAAATGACTTAGAAGCAGACCATATTTATCATTTGGTGAAGAGAAACATGTAGGGTTTCTGTTGAGCTCAACAGTAGCTCTATAGTCCCAATGTTCTTATAGCCTTGGCTTGTGCGAGCCAGAACGAACAGCTCATATAGCAGGATCCTATCTCCTGTTTCTGTAGCGTGAGGCAGCTTAATGTACAAGTACACCCCTGGACAGGACACTAGTCTATCGCAGGGCCTTACCCCCAACATCTCTCCTTAATTCTGAGTACCACTCGAGACGCATCGGGTCCCATTTTTACAGTCTTGATTATAAAATTGTCACTGTAGTCTAATCTACTTTTATCCCTAAATTGTCCCAATGAGAAAGCGCCTTGATCGCCCAATGATAAAGTGTCAACCATCTCTAGCTCAGCAGATGGCGTTTGATCAATGGCGGTTTCTATTATAAACCCCCCTCATTAGCAAACATTGGGTTTCAAAAGGGGAGAATGGGTAACTGTTGCTTAATGAGTTTCCCCCCCTCTCTCTCCTCTGAATATCTGAACCATGGCCATCCAATGCCACACTCTGCCAGTCCAGAGGCACAAAGAGAATGAGAGGGGTAGCCGAGGGGGCAGGGTGAATAATTAACGTTAATGAGACACAGTGAATTCACAACAACGCACAACAATTGTCCGATTAGATGACTTCAAAACAAATTCATCTCGATTTTGTATAATCGATGACATGAGTAACTGTCTTTTTGGAACAATATTTTTGTTGGTATGAAATACGGTTTACAACTGTGGGACATGTCCAAATGATTGCCCTTATCAGAAGAGGCATGTTAAAACCAGCACGCTTCAGAAGTGACAGACACTTCCTGGTGGACTTCCTTCCTCCTCAGTGTCAAAATAGCTACTGTGTTCAACAACACAAACTACTGAAGAAAAAGGAAACAAAAGCAGCAGCCTTACATGAGAACAACATCTGCTCTGACGTAAAACCACCGCACACTGAGGTACATGACAGTTGTTATACAGCACAGTGATGACCCCTCCCTCTTACCATTTACGCAGTAACCTAACCTAGACAGTAAAGCTGGCCCCTATAAATCTCAACCCTAGCTCTGCAACTGACGTCACTGGAGATGTCAGGCTCTTATAAATCAATCCTGGTAAGAGGAAGCTTCCAAAGTAAGGCAACTGGATATTCTGACACAAGAAAAGTGTTTTCATGTCATATTCAGGAGGCTCCCACTCACTGGTTTCACTTGCCAAGTCCCTGTAGGTCTAATATTTATATGGTTTTAATGGAGCTACCAAGCTAACTGACTGCTCAAATGTGTATGCACAATAACTTTATAGGGTATCAGTCAGACAAAACCCTTCAGCCTCTACACAGAGACTCAAGCAACTCTTTACCTAACTGGAAGGGGGAAACACCATGCCACCAAATCTAACCTCCTAAATTAATACATTACCATTTGATAGGTACTTTACACAATACTGAGTCAGACAGACCTTTGATCCTCTACGCATTGACACTCAATGCAACCCACGCCACTCTCTTTGGCCCTTAGCTATAACGAAAGGGCAAACATCACCTTTCCACCAACTCACCTCAGTGACCTCTGTGTCCAGCAGCTGGAAGCGCCTCAGCCAAAGCCCCGGCTCCATGTCCGTCAGGACGTCCACACGGTGGGTGTGTCGAAGGCACAGCAGTCTCTTCATCCTGCCTACCCGGGCTCTCAGGCCCCTGCCCTCCCCTTCTCCTCCACAGAGAGATAGTGTAGACCGCATCCTCATCCACAGGTAGTAGAGTCATCAAGGTTCTCACCTGACAAGGGGAGAGTAGAGATAGCCCTTAACCACCACACTATAGTACAACTATGTAGGATAAGTGACAATGAATGAATGATAGGTCTACAGGACAGAATGAAAGTCATGCTTTGTTATGTTACATTCCAATACCTTATTGCCAATTGTCTAGGAAATTCAGTAATCTTATGTTGCAAGGAAGAGGTTCAATAAAGAAGACAAAAGAGTCATTCAACAGTACAGTACTTTATGGGAATTTCTTAGTGGCATTTAGAGGGCTGGATAGCAAATATTTTGGAACATTGACTTCCTGTACATTACCCTAACATATTCATTGGTTCATAGAAACACAATGACGTCCATTTTCTGACCCAATTCTATGAAAAGGGAATGCTGTCTACCTTTAAGAACAGGAAAAAATACCAAAAATAAGTTTAGAAAACTCATCCAGTCAATCTATGAAACCATGACCAAGTCAATCAAGAAGTCCCCGTCTGGCTACGTAATCGCTGCTCTTTACAGGACCGACAGGCTTTGTTCACTCTAAACCCATATAATCCTTTGTTGACTCCACACCTTTGAGGCATTAACATAAGTGACAAAATATTATGGTTACAGTTTTGTCGTCACTTAAGTTGATCTAAATAACGGTCCACAATAGTGTACCGTGTGAACATGAGTGAGGCTGGTCATACACACCAATCTGATTCACTATAGTCTTCTACATGCATCTCAACCCGTCCCTTCACCCAAACGTGGAGACAACACATAGCCTGGTGCTTCTGTAGCCAACTTCATGGCAATGAACACACAGAGGAGTTGACTGAAGAACAAACAGACTATATTACCAGGCTAGGAAACACAAATATAAAAGTACAGTAACTTAATGCATTTGATTGGTGAGCTTTTCCTTAACCACAGTTTAACAGATCAGCCCAGATTCATCTTTGGAGCCATGATGGCTGTACAGTTTCTCTCTGAGTCATGAAAATAACATTCCATACAGGGAAACTGTGTTGAGATGCCATATGATTTGGCAAGACTACAAACAGATCTGAGAACCACCCAGCCTTTTCTTGCTAAGACAGATGAAGTAAATACAAACAGTACAGAAGATATCTGTTGTGCCAACAAGAAGATGCCAGACAGCATGTGTTGTCACAACATGCCCTTTTATAAATGGGGCTTCTTTTACCAGCTTTACGGAGAAATAGGGAAAGGAGGCATAGCATGACTTAGGCTACCTATAATAATAATAATAACACAGCTATTTTTACCCATATAATCCTTTGACTCCACGCCTCCATCTTTGAGTCATTAACATAAGTGGTGCCAAAAATAAACACAATCAAATATTTAGAAGTCAAAATGGAATGGTCACTCAGTGATTGTTGATTGTACTGAATGGTGCTTGAACAACTTATGGTTACATTTTGGTTGCCATTTGGGTTGAATTAAATAATGCTCCACAATAATGTATGAACATGAATGACATTACTGGTCATACCAATCTGATTGACTATAATATTTCACATGCATCTCAACCCGTCCCTTCCCCCAAAAGGTCTAGACAACACATCGCCTGGACCTAGACTTTAAGAGTTCCTTAGCCAACTCTTCATGGCAATGAATGAACACAGAGAGGAGTTGGCTAAAGCAAAAACAGACTCGATTCCCAGGCTAGGAAACACAAATAGAAAGTACAGTAACTTACTGCGTTCGATTGGTGAGCGTCTCCTAAACCGCAGTTTGACAGATCAGCCCAGATTCATCTCTGGAGCCATGATGGTTGTACAGTTTCTCTCTGAGTGATGACAAGAGCATTCCATACAGGGAAACTGTGTTGATGGGGAGCTTGGAGCTGGAGAGAGTGGCAATGAATGGTCACTCAGTGATTGTTGATTGTACTGGTTGGCGCTTTAACAGCTGAACTATGGAGAGAAAGGGAAAGAGAGGAAGAAGGGCGGGTGGTCCCCTTTTTTCTCTTTCCCTGCTCCCCTCTTCTCCATTGTGTAATACGGTCCTGTATAAGTAATCTGTTGATTACAGATCTGTCAGGTCCAATATCTTTCCGCTTAACTTATCTCTTCATTAAAAGTGAGCGAGCCCCCAACTCTCTTTTGTTTTCTTGTTGGCAAACCATCAACACTGGAGAGATGAGCCATGCTACTGGCTCTCTGTGTGCATCGTGCCTGTATTTCTGACAATTAATATATAAGGAAATACTAGGCCTAAGGCCTACAACTATTAAGATTAAACCGTTTTTGACCGTCAACTATATAGACAATAGTTTGTTTCTTACCTGCAAATATCCCCGGACATTACATGTTTGCATTGATTTTTAACCAGGGCTGATAGCATGTTTCATTATCATTTCACATGATGGTCATTTCATAAACATTGTTTTGATTAGAAGTCCATCCATACACACTGGCCTCATTGACAGAGTGTGTGGAGTGGAAGGGTAGTTCAATTTAGGAAAACACAGGTGTACAATGACTAATTGATTGCCTAGCTAATTATCTTAAAGAGGGAGGGTACCTGTTGGTCTCCCTCTCGCTCTCTCTCAAGTCATCAGGTTGAATAAGGGCATGAGGTAGCGTGCCTTGAATGATGTTCAGACAGGTTGTTAGAACAAAAGATCTGAATTAGGCTGCCTGTGTAAACCTATGAGTTTTATATCCAAAACTAAGATTGAAAGCACACAAATCAGGAATATTTTAAAGCTTAGATTAACGGTATAGGCCTATACATGAAAAGTGAAAATGCTTCCAAACCTTATTCCTTATGATTAATTTGTTTACAGGTATTTTTTGACATTTATGAATGTTATTCAATGAGTTTATATTGGCTATAGCAGTAAAGGCCAAATTCAATTTTTGTTATTTTTTTTTAAATACAGTTACACTTTTAAGAATGAAAGTATTAGATGAAGTGCCCTTTAATATAGACCACATGGAGAATTCAATAAAACTGCAAAAATGTATGTCACATTCGATCTATTCATTTCATGTGTAGGCTAATGGGTGTGTCTGTGTGTATGGTGTGAGAGTAACCAATGGAAACCTAGCCCGAGCTCTGTATTAGGCCCTTTGAAATGAAGTCAATATTGTTTCCTGTTAGGAGAAAAAACAACAAGAATAACAAAAATACACACCCATTATGCCCTGGCCTTTGTTCTGTCTCTCTGCTTGACATTCACCTCTTACCCTCTGTAACTGCATTTAGACACACTGCGTCATAACTTCAGAAACGTCAAACGCCCAATCTAAAGCAAGCACATCCTTCTTTCTTGTTGCGTCTGTGGAAAAAAATGTGCTGCTTAAACATTGGTCGCTAGGGCCTGTTACAGCCCTTTGAGTATCAATAATGAAATATCTGATAGAATTGCAGGTGCTGCAAAACTACAAAAACTACTAATTGAAACCTGTTCTCAATAACCAAGCAGGACTAAAGCGATTTCCAAGTATGTTTCTTCTCAGTACTCTTACAGTACACTGTCTGAAACATGTTGTGCACCATGCATGCCAGGCACTCATACTGTCAAACTCACACAACAAAGAACGTTTAATCCCAGTGACTCATTGTGCTGGTTTGAAAAAGCTTTTGTCTCTCACCCCCAGCTGTCTGTCTGTCTGTCTCGTTACATAAGTCACACAGCCGTCATCATGTGAGCGAGCATGGAGAGAAGAAGGAAGAGAGAGGGACGGAGAGGAAGAGAGAGAGGGAAGGAGGGAAAGAGATAGGGAAGGACGGGAAGAGAGATAGAGACAGAGAGATGGAGGGAGGGGAGTGAGATGGAGGGGATAGAGAGAGACAGAGAGGGGAAAGGAGGGGAAGAGCAAGAGCGAGGAGGGGAAGAGAGAGACAGAAAGAGGGGGGGGGAAGAGTGAGACGGAGAAAGAGGGAGGGATGGGAGAGAGAGTGAGAGTTCTTGGACTTGCATCTCTGATTCTACGATATGAGGAAAGGTTGTCCCATCAACAAAGTGTTGGGAGGAGATGACAGTGTCATTAGTCATAGTTCAACTCAAGCACTAACAACTGGGTTGTTACACCAAATGAGTGCCTTTTGCATCCCTTTGATATTTTAAGTAGAAATTGTGCATCAATATTGAATTTTAAAAGCCTGTTATATTAAATTAAGTGCCCTTTAGTATAGACCACATGGAGAATTCAATAAATCTGACTAACTAGTGCCAAAATGTCTCTCCGTGCATCCTCTGTGACTTCTAGGAAGATTTTAACTCACTTACAGTGAGGGAAAAAAGTATTTGATCCCCTGCTGATTTTGTACGTTTGCCCACTGACAAAGAAATGATCAGTCTATAATTTTAATGGTAGGTTTATTTGAACAGTGAGAGACAGAATAACAACAAAAATATCCAGAAAAACGCATGTCAAAAATGTTATAAATTGATTTGCATTTTAATGAGGGAAATAAGTATTTGACCCCCTCTCAATCAGAAAGATTTCTGGCTCCCAGGTGTCTTTCATACAGGTAACGAGCTGAGATTAGGAGCACACTCTTAAAGGGAGTGCTCCTAATCTCAGTTTCTTACCTGTATAAAAGACACCTATCCACAGAAGCAATCAATCAATCAGATTCCAATCTCTCCACCATGGCCAAGACCAAAGAGCTCTCCAAGGATGTCAGGGACAAGATTGTAGATCTACACAAGGCTGGAATGGGCTACAAGACCATTGCCAAGCAGTTTGGTGAGTAGGTGACAACAGTTGGTGCGATTATTCGCAATTGGAAGAAACACAAAAGAACTGTCAAACTCCCTTGGCCTGGGGCTCCATGTAAGATCTCACCTCGTGGAGTTGCAATGATCATGAGAATGGTGAGGAATCAGCCCAGAACTACACAGGAGGATCTTGTCAATGATCTCAAGGCAGCTGGGACCATAGTCACCAAGAAAACAATTGGTAACACACTACGCCGTGAAGGACTGAAATCCTGCAGCGCCCGCAAGGTCCCCCTGCTCAAGAAAGCACATATACATGCCCGTCTGAAGTTTGCCAATGAACATCTGAATGATTCAGAGGACAACTGGGTGAACGTGTTGTGGTCAGATGAGACCAAAATGGAGTTCTTTGGCATCAACTCAACTTGCCGTGTTTGGAGGAGGAGGAATGCTGCCTATGACCCCAAGAAACCATCCCCACCGTCAAACATGGAGGTGGAAACATTATGCTTTGGGGGTGTTTTTCTGCTAAGGGGACAGGACAACTTCACAGCATCAAAGGGACGATGGACGGGGCCATGTACCGTCAAATCTTGGGTGAAAACCTCCTTCCATTAGCCAGGGTATTGAAAATGGGTCGTGGATGGGTATTCCAGCATGACAATGACCCAAAACACACGGCCAAGGCAACAAAGGAGTGGCTCAAGAAAAAGCACATTAAGGTCCTGGAGTGGCCTAGCCAGTCTCCAGACCTTAATCCCATAGAAAATCTGTGGAGGGAGCTGAAGGTTCGAGTTGTCAAACGTCAGCCTCGAAACCTTAATGACTTGAAGAAGATCTGCAAAGAGGAGTGGGACAAAATCCCTCCTGAGATGTGTGCAAACCTGGTGGCCAACTACAAGAAACATCTGACCTCTGTGATTGCCAACAAGGGTTTTGCCACCAAGTACTAAGTCATGTTTTGCAGAGGGGTCAAATACTTATTTCCCTCATTAAAATGCAAATCAATTTATAACATTTTTGACATGCGTTTTTCTGGATTTTTTTGTTGATATTCTGTCTCTCACTGTTCAAATAAACCTACCATTAAAATTACAGACTGATCATTTCATTGTCAGTGGGCAAACGAACAAAATCAGCAGGGGATCAAATACTTTTTTCCCTCACTGTAACCCCAACATTTCTCCAAGTTTCTCTTGTTTTAATATGGTGAAACTTTAAATAAAAAAATATAAATAAAATTCTCAAAAGAAACATTTAACATCTAATAGTCAAATCATAGTGTAAAAGTAGAGGCCTCCCGAGTGGCGCAGTGCCACTAGAGATCCTGGTTCGAGTCCAGGCTCTGTCACAGCCATCCGCGACCGGGAGACCCATGGGCAGTGCACAATTGGCCCAGCGTCATCTGGGTTAGGGGATGGTCTGTCCTGCAGGGATGCTCTTGTCCCATTGTGCACCAGTGACTCCTGTAGCGGGCTGGGTGCAATGCACGCGGACATGGTTGCCAGGTGTACAGTGTTTCCTCTGACACATTGGTGCGGCTGGCTTCCGGGTTAAGCGGGTATTGTGTCAAGAAGCAATGTGGCTTGGCTGGGTTGTGTTTCTGAGGACACACGGCTCTCGACCTTCGCCTCTCCCGAGTCCGTATGGGAGTTGCAGCGATGGGACGAGACTGTAACTACCAATTGGATACCACAAAAAAGGGCAACAAAATATATATATTAAAAAAATTAAAAAGTAGATGAGCTTTGTAGTAACCTGGTATATTTATGTTTACCAATAGATGGCAATAGACGGGTTTTCTTTCCGCATCAGTAGCCGTTTTCTGTCTGCCATATATAACCATGCTTGAGAAAGCCTCAGGTAGCTTACGCCAGCTGCATTAGGGAATGTTATTCTAAGTTACAATTAAATACTAAAATGTACTTATGTGTCCGGTGTCATGAATCTAAGAAGCATTTTAAGATACTACATATTTGGCGACGAGGATGACTATGGAGGACTGCTATGAATTAGTTTGCCACGAATTCAACGGAGTGTTTGGCGTGCAACGCTGGATGTGAGACTCAGGTGAGCGGTGGAAGATTTGGAAGGATTGATTCCCTGGATACGGATAGGACAAATTATTGACTGTGTGAGGGGAGAGAGAATCGGAAAAGATGGCTTTGGCAACAATGGGCTCACTACCACCATTTGATCCTAAAAATCAGGAATGGAAGGTGTACTGTGAAATAATGGACCATAAGCCTCTGATCTCTCTGTTCCATGAACAAAAGCCAGTATCACAAATGGTCTCTTCAAGAGTTCAACGTTGTGCTGTGTGGCTCAGGGCCCACGTGTACAGAATCATTTACAAACCAGGTAGATACCATGGGAATGCTGATGCTCTGAGTAGGTTGCCCGTTCCACAAATCATCGCTCAGGAAGGAGTAAATGACCAAGTCTTGATGATCGATGTGTTGGATGACACACCGGTGAACAGAGCACAAATCAGGAAATGGACTTCAAAGGATGTGACGTTATCACAAGTGCATGAATTCATCCTGAAAGGGTGGCCTACTGTGACAGAGCCTCAGATCATGCCTTACTACGCTCGTCGCTTGGCCTTGAGTGTTGGAGATGGGTGTGTTCTGTGGGGTTCAAGAGTAGTAATCCCATCACAAGGGCGGGGTATGCTACTGAAGTTGTTGCACCAATCACATCCAGGTATGTCGGGAATGAAAGACCTAGCAAGGTCATACGTCTGGTGGCCAAAGATGGACCAGGATGTGGAAAATGAGGTTACCCTGTGTACAGATTGTCAGAGTAACAGGAAGTCACCCCCCACCACTCCATTACATCCATGGGAATGGCCGGAACAACCATGGACACGACTACATGTGGACTACGCTGGAACATTCCTAGGGAAAATGTTCCTTGTGCTGATTGATTCTCATTCAAAGTGGCTGGATTTTTACCCCATGAACACGTCAACATCGCACATTACGATTGAGAAGTTCAGTGTCATGAGATTGCCTCAGATGTTGGTTAGCGACAATGCTACTTGTTTTACAAGCACTGAATTCACAAGTTTCATGAAACAAAATGGAATTCAGCATATAATGTTGGCCCCTTTTCACCCATCTTCAAACAGATTAGCAGAACGTGCAGTTCCGACCTTGAAGGAGGGGATGAGGAAGATGCGGAAGATGAGGAAGACAGCATTGAAACAAAGGTGTCCAGATTATTGTTTAGCTACAGGATCACTCCTCAAGCTACAACTGGGTTGTCACCTGCAGAAATGCTGACGTCAAGGAGGTTAAGGTCAACCTTGGATCTCATCAGGCCAGACCTGAAAGTGAAAATACAACAAAAGCAATGGAATCAAAAACGGAATCACGACAACAGAGCCACACTCAGAAGTTTCTCACCTGGAGATGATGTCTATACAAGAAACTATGGGTTTGGTCCTAAATGGATTCCAGCTACAATTGAGGATTGCTCAGGACAAGTATCCTATACTGTGATCATCAGAAGTGGACAAAGACTAAGGAGACGTGGATCAGATCCGAGCTCGAATTCCAGTTTCATCCGTGGACATGGATCAATGCTTACACAAGCAGGACAGGACATTGGAACGTTCCCCGGAGTTGCAGTTGGACAAACAACCTGAGACCAACAAGTCTCAACTTCCTGAGACCATTCCGGGACGACCTCCTCCTGTGAAGTCTCCACAAAAGGACTTTGTTTCACCATCAGGGGGTGAAGTGCTGGTGGCACCAGCTACACCACCTCTGAGACGCTCTATTAGAGATACGTCCGCCAGACTATTTTAGATCATAAGGGAGATCATGTTCGGGAAAAAAAGTTATATAAAAATAGCATGTGATTGTTATGAGAAAATCATAAAATGTTTAAGTTGGGTTATTAGCTTTAAATGGGGGAATGTAGTAACCTGGTTTATTTATGTTTACCAAAAGATGTCAGTATTGACTCAAGAAGGTGGTTTGCTTTCCGCATCCGTAGCTGTTTTCTATGTCTGCCATGTATAACCGTTCTTTAGAAAGTCTCAGATAGCTTACACCAGGTGCATTAGGGAATGTTATTCTAAGTTACAATTAAATACTAAAACAAACTTATGTGTCCGGTGTCATCAATCTAAGAAGCATTTTAAGATACTGTTATACTCTTTTTGGCCAATTTTTGGGTGTTTTGTGGTGGAAAATTGAGTGGCTCAAGCAATAACACGTCAACCCTGTTACCCAACTTGCATTCAATTGCACCTCCCTGTGATTCACAACAAGCTTCCATTCCCCCTGTCACAAGGGAATGTATGGAATTGAAATTGTCAACCCTGTCACGGTCGACCCTGTTACTTAATAGGCATTTGCTTTGCTTTATCTTGGCCAGGTCGCAATTGTAAATGAGAACGTGTTCTCAATTTGCCTACCTGGTTAAATAAAGGTTAAATAAATAAAATAAAAAAATTTAGTATAGTATTCTTATGTATTTAACCTCTTCAGATGGGAAAATGTGTTTTTATGAAGTTGAAAATGTTCAACTTTATGACAGAATGTACAAATTAGGTGACCAAGTTACACTTCTCAAAAGGCAACGGATTGGTGGAACGACCCACTTTAGATCAGTAGGGTGAGGTTCCCTGTAGTTCCTCAGAGGTGAGGTGTGTGTCTTTCCCGTAAGCCCACTGATGTTACACAGGATCTCATGTCAAACATGGACAATGGCACTCGTTTGTTAAGTAGTGTAGTGCATTGGATCGTAAACCCCTTTATTCACAATAGATGGGTTTAGACCATAAAGAAAGAAAAAGTAAAGAACAGAAACAGATGACCTGCTCTTATGAAACCAAGTGATGCTTTCATACTATTCACAATACTTTAGGTATATAGTGGATGTGTCAATATACTTAATACCGGTAGTTTCATTCAAATACACTATATTGTCAGGGTAAACACTTATTCAATTATTTTCAGTTTCAGAATGTGTTTGGTTTCATATTGTAAAGACATACAGTACAGAATGGCGTGATTGATGTGTAAAGACAGTGGGTCCAAAATTCTAATGAAGCCAGAATATTATTTATATATTTAACCAGGCAAGTCAGTGAAGAACACATTATTATTTACTATGACGGCCTACCCCGCCCAAACTCGTACAACGCTGGGCCAATTGTGCTCCACCCTACGGGACTCCCTATCACAGCCAGATGTGATGCAGCCTGGATTTGAACCAGGGACTGTAGTGATGCCTCTTGCACTGAGATGCAGTGCCTTAGACCGCTTCGCCACTCCAGACACCCAAGTGTGAGTAATAGTGAAGGAAATGTTTTCGTGGGTAGGCTACCATGTTTGGCATGACAATGACCATATGATTTGGCAAGACAGTACAAACAGATCTGAGAACAGCCCCGCTTTTCTTGCTAAAACAGAGGAAGTAAATACAAGCAGTACAAAAGAGAGAGAATATCTGTTGTGCCAACAAGAAGGTGCCATATAACATTTCTGTTGTAACAACATGGCCTGTTATAAATGGAGTTTCTTTTACCAGCTTTACAGAGAAATATGGAAAGGAAGCATAGCAAGACTAATTCAACAGTTTTTTCTATTGTATATTCTACTAAATCAGGCATCATCAACTAGATTCAGTCGCAGGACGATTTTTTCTTGAGTGGATGGTCAGGGGATCGGAATATAATTACAAATAAATGGAGGACCCGTGGGCCGGCAGTTGGGAAACCCTGTACAAAATCATTAGCGCAGGAGTGCCGCATTCAGTCTTCCCCGAGGTCAAGAGCGACTCACTTTAAATTGATTATGTTTCCTCACTGTCAAAATTAGCAAAAATCTCTACGGTTATGAATCTGGGCAGAGCGAAGAGACTGTAGATGTAGGGCCATTACCATTTCCAAGGCTCGACCTTAAGGTTTGTCCATTTGCCTGAGGCAAGTTTAAAAAATTGGACAACCAGAATCAAACAAAAATCACAATATCAAACAATTACTCCGATCAGAATTGGATCAGACAGCAGGGTAGTAAATTGCCTATATTCCTATTTGCTATAGCCTATTTCAATAAATGTTATATTTACAAAAAGCAAGAGGACAATGTAGACAGAGCTAAGAGTCTCACCAAAGCAGCGCAAAATATCCGATCAGAATCTTAATTTATTTTCTCTTTCTTGAATATCGGATGATCTGGGCCAATAGTCAAAGTCTATTTTTATAGCGGACACTCCGGTGTCTTATTGTTATAGAATCCCAAATGTTCTATTTCTTCTCCATTTTATATGAATATGACTTGGCCTAGTACACCATTCTTTCAGCTAAATGCATGCTAGGTTTCTCCTGCCGCGCAATTTCATGATCAAACATTTAATTAATCTAACGGAGTTCTAGGCTATCTCAGAAAGTTTTAAGTTGTTTTTGAATAACCCAAACATGTGGGAGGCCTAAGGTAATAATGAGAGAGATATAAGATACAATAGAAAGATATAAAAATCTCATGAGAATTTTGAACAAACCTTGACAGTTGACCAACGCATTATAAGACAGAAATGATGCATGCACCGAACGACCAAAAGCCTAATCCTACTAACTGAAATATCATAAAAGCATTGACAAATTAAAGTTATGAAGAGTATTTTCCAAACGATTCTAATGAAGTGTTTAATGTCCTAAAGTTGCAGCTTTCAAATGGGAATAATTATGAAATTCGGAGTCTATGCTATTCTCATTCTTGGATTTATTTTGAATTACATATATTTTAGGCCACAAGAACTCAAATTGAGCAATACAAAGATGGACAAATATAATGAGGAGTCAAAAGAAAACTTAGGCTTCAGCTGAGGAAAGCTTGTGAAAGAAATGATGCGTAGCTGGCCTAGACCTATTTCCATGTTATTCTAGCAATGTGAAACCTACCTACAACACATACTGGCATATAGTAAGTAGCCTAGATGTGAATCAGTGTGTAGTTATCCAGTTGTGAGGAGAGCAGAGTTGCTCTGCAGGTCATGATGATTGACAACCCATCACAAGACCCACAGCCAGCGATCCTTGACTGTGTCACTGCTCCATCTGCACACTTCCGCACACACAGGGTCATACAGCAGTAATCATACAGGAGTAATCATACAGGAGTAATCATACAGGAGTAATCATACAGCAGTAATCATACAGCAGTAATCATACAGGAGTAATCATACAGCAGTAATCATACAGCAGTAATCATACAGCCGTAATCATGCAGCCGTAATCATACAGGAGTAATCATACAGCAGTAATGATACAGGAGTAATGATACAGGAGTAATAAAGGCCTAGTGCACTAATTTAATCACTAATTGTGATTTATTAGGGGGTGCTGCTGCACCCTCAGCACCCCTAATTCCCATGGATATGTGTACTTCACTCATTTTCAGTCACCCTTTTGGCCTGTGTTACAGACCTTTTTTGGGGGGGACAAGTGACTTCAGTAAACAAGTAAAACATCTGTCCTACTTGTCCAAAGGCTAAAAAGGTTCATGTCAAGCCCTGATTTCTACACAGTTTCAATATTTAAGTCATTTCAATGCAGATTAAAAAAAAAAAATATTATACAAAAGAAAATGTCCCACGGGCTGTGTGTTTGACACCCCTGCATTAGAGCGATCTTACCTATCAAAAGATTGAGTAATTCTTCAAATCAAGCTTTTTATTGATTTTCATTCCTATTTTGATTACAATTTTATAATATACAAATCAGTGGTGATAGTGGGAAATCAATTATTTTGTGTTGAACTGCTTTGTGATAAAATCAAGTCTTGCATCCACAAAGTAGCTAATGTGATGACTGCAAGGTACTATATGATCTGCCACCACCACGTTCCCCTAGCTACAGTATCATCCCAAATATACATTTACTGTGCATTCCATTAGTTAATAAGGAAATAATTATTTAGCTAACTGAATAATTATATGTGAGGAGTAAGATTTCACTCAAGTCCCCTATGCCATCTAAGCAAAGGTATTTTCACTCAATTCAGGGCACAAATATGACCTATGACCTCACACTAAACACAAACTCATGGCTGCTCTCGTCATAGAAATATAATTACCAAAGCTGACATGCCCATTCTAGCAATGATATTTCTATGGCTCTTGTGACATCTAGCCAGCCTAACTCATCTAGGATCAGAGCTTGCCCTTTTTCTTCTTGGTCCTGGTCTTCCTCTTAGTCTTGGAGTCGATGATGAGCTGAGACTGGTGCTTCAGTATCGCCCTGGTGATAATGTCACCCTCATCGTCCCCGCTCTCCTCTTCTGAAAGAGAGGGAAAAGAGAGAGGGATTGCGAGATAGAGTGTGTCTGTGTGTATGTGTGTGTGTGCATGCAATTATGCGTCTGATCCCATCTCACCATCATATGGGTCCTGTCTCTGAGCCTCAGGCAGCTTGATGCGGGTGTTGCAATGGGGCAGTTTCCCCTCGATGCTGGCATGGAACTGACACAGACACAAAACCACAGACACAGAGAGACAGTTGTTCTCATCATAATAAGATGTCAAAGGGAACATGTTAGTCAAGGAGATCTGTTTATTCAACCATAGGAGTTGGCTATAAAGCACAAAGATCTGGGACCAGGGCTTATGCCTTCAAAATGTAAAGGCATACAACTTGAGACCAGTCAAAGCCAACATCATTAGAGAATCCCAGACAGACAATGCTACATCATAAGCGCTAACGGTGTACCACTACCCGTACCCTCTGACTCCTGAACAACCCGTACCCTCTGACTCCTGAACAACCTGTACCCTCTGACTCCTGAACAACCCGTACCCTCTGACTCCTGAACAACCCGTACCCTCTGACTCCTGAACAACCCGTACCCTCTGACTCCTGAACAACCCGTACCCTCTGACTCCTGAACAACCCGTACCCTCTGACTCCTGAACAACCCGTACCCTCTGACTCCTGAACAACCCGTACCCTCTGACTCCTGAACAACCCGTACCCTCTGACTCCTGAACAACCCGTACCCTCTGACTCCTGAACAACCCGTACCCTCTGACTCCTGAACAACCCGTACCCTCTGACTCCTGAACAACCCGTACCCTCTGACTCCTGAACAACCCGTACCCTCTGACTCCTGAACACACTGTTCTCAAACACACACCAGGGGGTGACTTCAAGGTGGCTGGCTGGCTGTGACTCGTTAATAATCAAGATCAAACACCTAATGGCCGTATTTCCATCCAGGAACAGATAAGCTATTCAAGCACCAGTGCACAGATTAAAGAACATGGTCTGTATGTAGCATCTAGTCTGGCTGGCGTGGCTGGAGAAAACCTTGGGAGTACAGTAGCAAATGGATGGAAAATAAGCAGATGGTTTCAGGTCATAAAGCTTTACCCTGGCAGGACCTATTTGAGTAGATGCTCCATGTACTGTCTGAAACACCTGTCCGTCTCTACAATACCCAATTCACTGTTGGGAGCAGCAACCACCGAAAACTAATGAGTGTACACGTGTACTGTCAAATTGCCCTGGTCTAAGGGGCTTTTCCATTCATTCAATTTCTATGGCAACAACAGTCAATGTTTAACGAATAAGGAAGAGTCCCATCTCTGATCCTCTCCTCCATCTCCTTCATGATGGCAGCCATGTCCTTCCCCTCTCCCTCCCCTTACCCCCACCTCTCCTCCTCACCTCCTCCCCCTCCTCTCCTTCATGGTGGCGGCCATGTCCTTCCCCTCTCCCTCTCCCTCCCCTTACCCCCACCTCTCCTCCTCACCTCCTCTTCCTCCATCTCCTTCATGATGGCAGCCAGGTCCTCTCCCTCTCCCTCCCCTTACCCTCCCCCTCCTCACCTCCTCTCCTCCATCTCCTTCATGGTGGCGGCCAGGTCCTTCCCCTCTCCCTCCCCTTACCCCACCTCTCCTCCTCCTCCTCCTCACCTCCTCTTCCTCCATCTCCTTCATGGCGGCGGCCAGGTCCTTCCCCTCTCCCTCCCCTTACCCCCACCTCTCCTCCTCCCCCTCCTCACCTCCTCCATCTCCTTCATGGCGGCGGCCATGTCCTTCCCCTCTCCCTCCCCTTAGCCCCACCTCTCCTCCTCCCCCTCCTCACCTCCATCTCCTTCATGGCGGCGGCCAGGTCCTTCCCCTCTCCCTCCCCTTACCCCCACCTCTCCTCCTCCCCCTCCTCACCTCCTCTTCCTCCATCTCCTTCATGGCGGCGGCCATGTCCTTCCCCTCTCCCTCCCCTTAGCCCCACCTCTCCTCCTCCCCCTCCTCACCTCCTCCCCTTACCCCCACCTCTCCTCCTCCCCCTCCTCACCTCCTCTTCCTCCATCTCCTTCATGGTGGCGGCCAGGTCCTTCCCCTGGAGCTCCTCTTGCAGTAACAGCAGCTTCTGCTCTGACTGGGACAGCAGCTCCACCACGTACTCCTCTGAGCCGGGGGGCAGCTGGGGCTCCGGGCCCTCACCCTGGAGGAGGGGAGGTGTTTCAGGACACAATTGACATAATGTTTCTGAGCACCTTCACATTTTTTTTTACAAGGTTTCCCAATGCAACTTGATCTAAAGAATCTGACAGGTCTCAGGTCAGTGTTCATTATATTGTTAATGGGGTCTTCTCTGTACCAGCTTGATGTGCTGCAGTTTGTCAGATAGGTGTTCCACCCCGGCCCGGACCGTGTTCAGGGTACGGGTCAGCCAGTCCAGACGCTCCTTGGCGGCGTCGCGCCTCCCCTGCTCCGCCTGCAGGTGGCGCTTACAGTCCTCCAGCATCTGCTGACCACTGTAGAAGACAGTAAGAAATATCCATCAGAATGACCTTACAGACACACTCAACTCAACACTAGGAGAGGAACCTTTCAGACCAACTTCTGTACCACAACAAGTTGCTTGATTGGTCTTCTCCCACAAGTTCTCCCACAATTTACAATCCTCAAGGATCTGTTCTGAGGGTCACTGTTTTAATAAATAATACCTTCCATTGAAGGTGTCAGCATCCGCTTACAACTTCTCTGGTCTGCTACGTTTTCTGTGTAATCCCTAACCCTTGACCTCTAACCCCTGCCCACTGACCTGGAGAGCTTGGTCTCCCCGGAGTACTTGATGTCCTGGAAGTGTTCCTGCAGACGGTCCCTGTCCTCCTTCAGCTGTAGCAGGGTTCTCTGGTTCTCCTTCTTCAGATCCTCCAGGTGCTGCTGGGTGTCTCCCTGGGAGATGAACCTCTCCACCACCTCCTGCATAGGGACATGGAGATGGATGAACACACACACACACACAGGCACAAATAGCTGAAAAACACACAACACTTGCATACACACACATGGATACAGTAGGTGCATAAACAAACTAACACACATGTACCACGCACACACTTGCATACAAAGACACACAAACCGCACACAAAACGAAAGAATCATATAAAATGACCTCCTCTCCGTACCCGTGTGTCAGTGACCCCCGTGGCCTCCTTGATGCGTCTGAAGGCCTCTTCGAAGGTGGAGATGGCCCTCTCCTCCTCCCCCAGCCCGGTGGCACTGCGCTGGGCGTCGCTACTCAGCTCGTCAGGCTGCAAGGCTGCCCGCTGGGCCTGGAGGGAAGGGGTGCAGACATCAGGACATTTACTCTGTAGACTAAGTGATATTTAAGAAGTGTAGATATATAGCTAAATAGAATGGACACAGCACCTCATGTTATATCCCTTGATATGGGTACACCCAGTGCCGTGTCTAGGCATAAGCGATATAAGCGGACTCTTAGGGCCCTGCGAACACCCCCCCCCCCTCCACCATGAAAACAACATTTATTTAGATTTGTTTTAGGAAGTCAGTCGGGATCTTAACTTACTGTTAGTTACAATAGTAGAACACACAAGGTGCAATTTTGAAATGTGGTTGTGCATCAGCAGTTTTTATCTTGTTATGTCAGTCACTGACAGTCACTCAATTAGCCATGTCAGCTAACATGTTTAAGATTGCTAGGTAAGTTGCTATCTAAACCTTGTAGAATTCCTGGCCGAATTACTGACCGAGCACGCAAGGCACCTGCCCAGGGGCCAAAATTAATAGAATCACATATGTTTTAAAACTGCTAAATGTTCTCTCTGCCCCATGGAAAAACATGTAGAATTGTAGGTCATTAACTTGACAATTTACCAAGAGGGTGGCCACTGAAATGTTTTGCCCGCTAGGTGGGGGAAGTCCCCAACCAAATCTCGCATAGGGTCCCCAAAATGCTAGAAATGGCCCTGGGTACACCCAATATGGCAGCTGGTCTAGCCATCATGGAACGTTGACTTGAATAGGAATATCCCTTCTTGTCATTGTTATTCTATGGATGTAAGTGTAAAGTGGTGGGGACCAACCCTTCTCTCCACTCTCTCAGCCTGGGCCTTACGGTCCTCTGCCTCTTTCTTGTAACGGGTGAGGATACACTCTCTGTCCTTCCTCTCCCTGTACATCTGTTCTTCTTGACGCTGCAGCTCTGCCTGCGAGAGAGAGAGCGAAAGAGAGAGACCGAGAGAGTCAATTAACTACTCTTAATTAAAAACAGCAAAGAAAAGCATTCAACTCACAACAAATAGCTGTAAACGCAGACAGCTGGACTTTACATGATGGACACATCAATGACTGTAAGGTGATGCATGAGGGGGAGAGGTACGGGACAGTCCTCAGTTACAATAATAATACCCATGCTGGTCACCTTGGCAGTGTCTTTGGAGAGGAGTGTGTATGTGTGCTGGTCACCTTGGCAGTGTCTTTGGAGAGGAGTGTGTATGTGTGCTGGTCACCTTGGCAGTGTCTTTGGAGAGGAGTGTGTATGTGTGCTGGTCACCTTGGCAGTGTCTTTGGAGAGGAGTGTGTATGTATGCTGGTCACCTTGGCAGTGTCTTTGGAGAGGAGTGTGTGTGTGTGTGTGCTGGTCACCTTGGCAGTGTCTTTGGAGAGGAGTGTGTATGTGTGCTGGTCACCTTGGCAGTGTCTTTGGAGAGGAGTGTGTATGTGTGCTGGTCACCTTGGCAGTGTCTTTGGAGAGCAGTGCGTCACTGTTCATGACCTGCAGGTCCTTCAGCTCCTGTCTCTGTCTCAGGATCTCAGCCTCTAGTTTATCCAGCTGGGACTGGAAGGTCAGGCTCTCCTCCTAATTATAATATATGTCAATTAGCACATGCCTTTCTCCAAAGCTACTTACGTCAGTGAGTACATACGTTTCCGTATGGATAGCCCCAGCGGGAATTGA
Source organism: Salvelinus alpinus (assembly GCF_045679555.1). NCBI lineage: Eukaryota > Metazoa > Chordata > Actinopteri > Salmoniformes > Salmonidae > Salvelinus > Salvelinus alpinus. The sequence continues at coordinate 78,576,878 of NC_092087.1, forward strand.
ACCCACGACTTAGCCACTGAGCCACACAGGACAAAGAGCGAGGTAGGGTACTTTATCATCTGTTAGGAAATTAGAGTAGGTCATGGAAAAGGATTCAACTACCCAAAGAGCACATTGGAGAGGGTGTGTAGGCATGGCTTGGTTGCATAAAGTGAAATGTGGGGCGAGTTGGCGAAACAGCACAAAGAGATCTGGGACCAGGCTAGGACTAACCTGTAGGTGGGCCTTTAGTTTCAGATAGCCCCTCATGATGTGTTCAGCCTCCTGGCACTTCAGCTGGGCTTTCTCCAGACGATTCTCCAGCACCCGCAAGTTCTGGAAGACGACACACCCACATCCACACACACACACACTTATAGACGGTTGATTGATCCTGAGCTGGGCATGCTAAGTGTTTGAAAAGTTTCTTATTGTGGATAAGACTGGCTAGAATCAGAGGGGTGAGGCAGCGTGGAAGGAAAGAGCGTAACCTTTTGGGGATGCTCCTCAGCCGCCTCTCCTTCACTCTGCGGACCAAGGGCAACACATCAGTCACCTCCACTATATTCACACCACTATATTCACTATTTTGTGTGTGTGTGTGTGTGTCTGTCAGTCAGTCTGTCAGTTAATCAGTCGGTCCTGCACTACATAGAGAATAGAGTTCCATTCCAGTCGTACCCTCTGCTGCACTGTTTGTCTCTATATAGTACCTTGGCCTCCTCGTTGCGTCTCTCCGTGTCTCTCTCTGGTCCCCTGTTCTCTAGCTTCATACTCTGGTACAGTGTCTTTAGGTCCTCCAGGCGACGACGGTACGTCTGGGTGGTGTGCTTTAGAGCGTTCAGCTTCTTCATCTTGTCACACAACTTCTGGTCCAGCACCTTGAGAGCAGCCTGCTCACCATGATGCAAAGTAGATCATCTTGATTATCCCCAATGGGCAATTTGCATTACAGATGATAGTCAATAATACAGAAAAATACACATACATCAAACAAACATAGCTATGTGTTTGCGATGTCCCCACCTTCCCTGACATGTTTCTGAAGGCAGCTTTCTCCATGCCTCGGCTTTGGAAGGCCTCCTTTATCACCTGCTCGTCCCCCTGGAAGAGAGAAAGAAAACAGGCTGTAACAGGGAAGGACTACCTCAACTTTTCCAATAATAAATGCTCCTTTTCATTTTCAGTTCAAAAAAAATGTTTTGTTACGACTTACGATGTGCCCTAATGAATATGACCCTGCACTCCAAAGTTCTAACAGGGAAAAACAACCTGGGAAGTACAAGCTGAGCATTGAAACCAAAACATTTGTGATATAATAACCAGTTTTACTTACAGCAAGAGCGTTTGCCAACTTCTTGTGTAGTCTCTTGTTCTCCTGCCTCAGCTGAAGGATAGAATTCCTGTTTTTCTTGATGCTTGACTGAGACATTTCATAGTATGCACTTCTGTCGCCCTCTGTTGGGCGAATTCACAATTTCGTTATTTCAGCATCCTTTGACTGACTTTTGGCCTTCTCTTAGTCTTATTCAAAGAAACAGGGAACTAGCAATTACATAAAAAGTTGAATGCCATTTATATTTTTGTGTCCCAAACTGTTCCCCATTACTCAGGGAATGTTAATGGCTAGGAAGGTAGGCTAAATATCTCAACAAGCATTTTACTATTTCTAGCTAAGCCCATTTTGCTGGCAACATAGCCTACACATCACCTGACCTTGCAAAATGATTGCAACAAAGTAGAAAGTAGCTAGTAGTTAACGTTCTAACTTTCATCATAGCTTCATGTGGCCATACATTTCCCAGCGAGAGTAAATTAACCTGTAAGTAACCTCACAGATGGAGGTAACGTTAGCTAAGAATCGTTAGTATAATGTTAGCAAGATAGCGCTAATGCAAAGTCTGAATTTGCTATTCAACATGGCGTTTACACACACAACTAGGCCTAGCTAGTTAACTAGCATAAGTTACCGGTCCTAGCTAGCCTGCTGCAAGTCTTAACCTACCAAGAAGTTGAATTTTCCTCTGCAGTTCTGTTATTTGTTCATGAAGGGGCGGCTTAATGGCCTCGGCGCTGAACGGCATTTTCAGTGTGCACCAATCACAAACTAATAGTTGACTTTAGAAGTAGCTAGCTAGCATTAGATGCAAACTGACGCACTTTTAGGTCGTTTTGTCCTTGTATGAGCGGAATTCGCGTGAAAACACCGTCGTTCAGATAGCTTCTCGTTGCCTAGCAACATGTACACTGACTTTCCTATCAGGTCGAGGCTCGAGACCGAACACAAACCTAGAGCAAACCGAGCAACAAAGCAGCACCAACTTGACTTCAGCTCACTTTAATTATGTATTTTTCTAGATACAATAACTTGAAATACTAATTTAGTATGTAGCATAAAAAAAATGTTTTGGGTTATTTACAACACATCCTGCTCCAAAAACACACGTTTACACAATCCTTCTCTTGAAAATGAAATATACAAAAGCTTGCATTTGAGGTTAAGTAAATAGTCCATGGGCCAGCAGGCCAAATTTCACATATTTGTCTACTTTGGGGTGGCAAAGTCTAATCATGATTTTCATTTAGGTCCATGTCAGTGGGTTACATGTTGGTATGATACCCATGATGCTGCGGTAGATAAATGTGTGCATTTTGTGTTTTGACCCCTATGTGGTTAATTGAGCCCACAGGGTTGATGGTATGAAATAATGTTGTATTATCTGGGAACAATCTTTTCAAACGAAGGGAATTTTATATGTTATTAACTTCATAATACAACATATTAAGGTATGAAACAACTGGAATGGTAATGACGTCTCTATGGTCCCATCTGGTCCCATCTTTCGGGGGTCAAAGGTCATAAATGTATGCATTTTGGGGTATATCAAGACAGAATGGGAAGTATAGAAATATCTAGTTCCGCTATTTGTAACAGTGTTGTTTCAACGATGAGTCAGTCTAGGTAAATCATTTCGAAGAGATGGCAAAAATGTACCAAATACCATGTTTTTACGATGAGATCCACCCAATAGAATGTTCCATTGTTGTTTGATACAGTCATTTTCAATGAGCATGTGAACATTCAAACTTGCTTTAAAATGTAATTATCAGCCTGCAAACATTCTATTGCATAGACTCCCATACAACAAGACATATAAAGGTGTGAAAAGCATAGAAAGCTCCTCTTTTGGAGTGGGTATCATATATATTTGTTCATAGGAATGGGGGGAATAAGATGAGACTATTAAACCTTTACCACCCCAAAGTGGACTATGTTTTTCACTGGCCCATGGACTACTTAACAAACCTTCAGTCCCAAAACTAATACTGCATTAGAACATGTTTTCTTTACTTTGGTAAGTTACAGTAAATGTACACTGCAATATGCAGCCATTATACAAAGATCAACAGCAGCAATAGTGAAAAATAATACTATTAACAAACCTGATGCAAAAATTATTTAGCATTTAAGCAAAACATTTTTGTAAATTAATTGTGAGAAAATCTATGTAATTCATTATACATTTGAGAAAACTGACAAAAACTTGGAGAATTCTCATGTAAAACATGTGTTCAAATTGAACACATTATAGTCAGCCACAAAAAAAAAGGTATCAAAGTTTTGTATGTTCAGAGTTTCAAGAGGACTGCAAAAAGTAAAAAAAAGTAAAAGTAAAACAGCCTAGCCAAAGTAAAACAGCCTAGCCAAACAAAAGGCACAACAAAAAGCAACAACAAAAATGATAATAAAACAAGAACAGATTTACATCTCTAAAAAAAAAAAAAATTATAAGCTCTGTCATAGACACCTTCTGTGGGAAACACAACGGAATATGTTGGCTACTCATTCAGACCTCTCTGTTTGTGACGATGGCATCCTTCTGTAGCCATACAGTATCATGATCTTAAGGCACATTCGATACACACAGCACACTGCGCAGGCAAGGCGGCTTGACCTCATCTTTCTCTGTTCTCCTCACACATACACGCACGCACACACACACACACACACACACAGCTAGTCTACAGTCTTGGCCTGATCCTCGTTGGACTTCTTCAGAATGGTGAGAAGGTTCTGAGACATGAAGTAGGGTCTCTCTGCAGTTCCGTCATTGCGTTCCAGGTCTTCCACTGGAAAATCAATGAATTGATGAGACAACAATAAGAGAACCAACCATTGTCAAACTCAACATCTCTTCAGGTAAAACAGTATCCTATTCCTAACAACATAAAGGGCCGGTTTCCCAGACACCGTCTAAGCTTAATCCTGTACTGAAAAGCATGCGTTGATGAAAGTGCTTGTATAGTCCAGGACTAAACTTATTAAGTCTGTATCTGGGAAACTGTCCCAAAGTGAATAGAAACTCACCATTGTGTCATTCTCCCACTGTCCTATCGTCATTCAATATGATTACATTTGTCATTTACATGAAAAAAAAACTATGTATTGATCAATACAACAAACTTTAATCGACAGCTGCATCCAACAGAAGCAAACTGAGTGGAATGTATCATATATAAGTGAAATACTACATCAGCTAACATGTTTACAATGTGACACACACTGACAGAAACAGATAGAAAACATTGACAGAAGGTTGCAAGGTTAGTTTTGATAAAGCACTCAATAGGCAATGTTACTGAAACACCATGCAGCACATAGATAGGAAGAAGAGAGAGAGAAAGAGAGAGAGACAGACAGAAAGAGAGACAGATAAAGAGCGAGACAGAAAGAGAGACAGATCGAGAGAAAGACGAAAACAAAGGCAAATTGGGTCAGTAAACATTGAACAGGGCTTGCAGGGTCGTATTCATTAGGCCATGCAGCGGAAAACGTTTAAAAACATTTTGCAACGGAAAACAAAAACAAGTTCAGGTACGCCTCATAATAAGGCCGGAATGGAGTAAATGGAATGGCATCAAACACATGGAAACCATGTTTTCGATGTATTTGATACTATTCCACTGATTCTGCTCCAGCTATTACCAAGAGCCTGTCCTCCCCAATTAAGGTGCCACCAACCTCCTGTGGTTAATACGACCCAGATCTGAGAGGTTAAAACGATTGCATCACAGCAACACAATCACAGCAGTTAAGCCAGTCCGAAATTCCAAGGCAAGTAGTTTGTGGAATTTCAATACAATACATTAAGTCCAAAAACGTGTTCCTGGCTGGAGGGATCATCTATATAATTGATACAGAACTTAATAAGCAAAATAAATAATTACACACAGATGTAATAAGACATAATAAGCATACTAATTAATAAATACATACTGTACATACACATTGATTCCATTGGAAATCACATTTTCATATCAAAGGATATCAAAGGATTTACCATTTGGTGTCAGCTGGTATCAATGTAAACATTGTTCATTTTCATCGTTAGTTGAAGTTTTGTTTTGATTGACTGTAAACATTGTAATAGTGAATTCATAGTGCATTCATTAGTCATTACTTCATGATATTAAGACAATTAAATATTCATAATAACAATTGTAGTAGTCAGGCACAGGTTCAGCACTCACAAATCTACAGATCCTCACGGTAAAAAACCATCACTGTCTAAAACCAAACCAACACAATAAATTAATAGTCAATAAATAAACATAATATTTTCAAGCTACAGAGATACACTGGGTTTTTGACCAGCCTTTTACAACCACAGGACCTTGTTAAAACCATCTACCTTTACGTTAAAACAACCCTATGTGTGAATACAATACATTAGCACTGTGAAAAGTCTTGCATTTAAAAGCTGGTCATACATTTAACTGGTTCAAATCACACAGTCGTTAGCATAGAATTACATATTAGCATAGAATTACATATTACGTCGTTAGTAACAGGTACTGTATACTGGCTCCATACGGCACATGTTATATGAGTAGGGCCAGGGGCATTTCCTGACCTAGTTATGAGGTTTACCAAGCTCCACGTCTCCATGACAACGTAAACTACTACTCCTGGGGTGTAGAAGGAGGGTCTTTAGGCTCCGCCTCTTGAGGTTTCTTTTCCTCCGTCTCTTCTTTTTTAGGTTCTGTCGACTGGTGATCCTTCTCTTCAGGCTTGTCCTCCTTTGATCCCTTTTCTTCCACTCCTGCCTCCTCTTCTGGTCCCTTCTCTTCCTTCTCCTCCTTCACTTCAGATTTCTCCTCTTGTGGTTCTTCCACTTCCTCCTCTTCGGTCTTCTCCTTCAGAGGTTGCTCCTCTTCGTTGGCCTGCATGAACACATCTTGGCGTTTCAGTTGTATCTCTCCATCTTGTTCTTTCAGCGGTACTTCCTCCTCCAGGCGAACTTCGTCCATCAGTGTAGGTTCACTTGGGTCAGCGTCTGGCTGTTCCGTACCATCTTTGTTGTCCTCTTCCTCCGCCATTTTGGTTTTGGAGAGAATCTCGTGAAGCTCCGGAGACATGAAGTACGGCCTTTCTGGAGAGCCGTCGTTTCTCTCCAGGTCTTCGCCTTCGTTGTGTGTGTGTTTGATGTGTATTATGGGGTTATGTTTGTTCGGGTTAGTGGAAAAAAAGAACAGAAGCAAAAAGTGTGGAATAAGAAATAGTGAAGTGTGGAAGAAGGAGGGAAGAGAAGACAAAGAGAAGGAAAAGTCAGAAACATGGCAGGCAAAAGAGGAATCTCAGGTAAAAAGAGCATTTCAGATTTGGAAAGTTGTGTGAGTGACTAAAGAGTATACCAATAAAATAGGATATTACTCACAGAAGCAGAGGAAGAGTGTGTCCACACACATAGCGTACACACTGAAGAATCCATGGGCAATCAGGTAGGATCCCACCACCACCGTCTAGGAAGAGAGAAACAGGCACACACACAGTGTTGGAATCAATACAAACAACACTTACAGACTCTTTAAGGCAGTATTTCTCAGCCTTGAGTCAGTAGACCGGCCCTGGGATAATGTTGACCAGTTTTAATGTAAGGGTCCTATAGATAAGTATGACCCTTAGCTTACCAATCCCTAGCACAAAAAACATTGAGAAACATGGATTGAAGTAACAGTATAAGAGTTCGTTCAGGCCTGTCTCTCACCAGAATGGGAACCCAGTAGTAGTTGAGAGAGGGGGCAGTCTGCTCCACAGCCTTAATCCTCCCAGAGAAGAAGAAGAAAGAACAGATTCCTAGCAAGAGAAGAAGATATGCATATTATTAGGATATGAGGGCTCACTGAAAAGTATCACAGATGGTGGGAAACTGTACAAGGTGTAAATCAAGTCTCTCTGCTTGTGTTTCTGAGGATCACTTACCCACAATTCCAACGATGAGGAGCTTCCCCAAAAACAATAGGAAGTCGGTCACCTTGTCCAAGACAGCCACCCTGAGAAGCCAACAGAGAAATGAATCAAAAGAGACAGAAAACCAAAAAGATGCTATTGCTCTTCAGAAAAGGTCCCAGAGACTGGGGTTTGAGAAGGAGTTGTGAAGGGTTTATGGAGGGTTTATGAAGGGCGTCTCAGTAGTCAACAACACTCACCTGATTATATTTCTCATGAGGAGGAAGAAGGCATCTCTGGCTGAGGTACAGAAGCTTTTACCATATATTGCCACCTAGGGGAAACATGTGGTGTTACATACAGTGTCAATTCACACTGTCTTCAATTCACACAGTTCACACTGTCTTCAATTCACACAGTTCACACTGTCTTCAATTCACACAGTTCACACTGTCTTCAATTCACACAGTCTTTAATACACACAGTTCACACAGTCTTTAATACACACAGTTCACACTGCCTTTAATACACACAGTTCACACTGCCTTTAATACACACAGTTCACACTGCCTTTAATACACACAGTTCACACTGCCTTTAATACACACAGTTCACACTGCCTTTAATACACACAGTTCACACTGCCTTTAATACACACAGTTCACACTGCCTTTAATACACACAGTTCACACTGCCTTTAATACACACAGTTCACACTGCCTTTAATACACACAGTTCACACTGCCTTTAATACACACAGTTCACACTGCCTTTAATACACACAGTTCACACTGCCTTTAATACACACAGTTCACACTGCCTTTAATACACACAGTTCACACTGCCTTTAATACACACAGTTCACACTGCCTTTAATACACACAGTTCACACTGTCTTCAATTCACACAGTTCACACTGTCTTCAATTCACACAGTTCACACTGTCTTCAATTCACACAGTTCACACTGCCTTCTTTCTTTACACAAAGAACTTACATTCGCACAGTTAGGTTGATGAACTCACCATGATGTAGGCGTTTCTGTTGAGGAACTTGATGAATTTCTCCAGGCACCAGAAGCAGCACTTCAGGCAGCTGAGCAGGAACTTGGCAAAGCGATTCTGGGCAGCTAGTGGGGTACATAACAACAAACAGGAGATAATGACATCTGTTCCTGTTCATTTAGATAACAACCATCTATTAAAATGCAATAATTAGTAGTGACATTTTTTTGTCCATTTCCCACTGTATGATGTCAATGAGGAAGTATCCCAGTTATTCACGTCTGAGAATGGAACAGGACATGTGAGAACACCACCTCACCTTTCAGCTTCTGGTCCAGGTACTCCAGCAGAACCCTGATGACCTGAACCAGAGACAGGATGAGGGAACCGAAGGCAAGGGAGCCTGTATGGTATCTAGACAGGGGGAAGAAGGTAAAAGATTGTGTCCAAATTATTGGTCTCTCACTAACTCTCCATGCAACCCTTTCTTTCTTTCTTTCTTTCTTTCTTTCTTTCTTTCTTTCTTTCTTTCTTTCTTTCTTTCTTTCTTTCTTTCACCCTATCACTCACTCACACACTAACTCAGTCACCCCCCCCACCCACGTGCACTGCTTACACACACACACACCACATACACATGCATCCAAACCCCCCATCCCACACACTACCCCTCCTACCTGAGGGCTCGACCAAGTGAGGAGCAGATGGGGTTGGCTGGGATGTCGTCAGGCTTCTTGAAGGCCCAGTAGTAGGATGCGAAGGCCCCAGCCAGGGTCACCTGACCCAGCGCCGTCACAAAGTTTGCACACCAGAAGAAGAGGAACACGTTGTAGAACTGGAACATGATGAGGTATTTATGGTAGTAGCTCTCGCCTCCGTAGAAGGCAAACAGGCACTCGGCGTCCGGGCACCGGGCTGTGATGTTGGTGGTGTTGAACGTCTGAGGAAAGAGAAGGGAAATCTCTGTGATATTAGCATTTCTGCTGGTATTAAAGGAGTAGTCCACTTATATTCAATAAATGAGAAAAAAAAGCCCTTTTTGAACACTATATACAGATAGAATAGAAGGAACATATAAAAGTTTACAAAAAATAAGCCTGATATGTAAACAGGCAGATATGGAAGAACAGAGACATCTTGTGGCTCACCTCGGGATTGCAGGTGTCTCTGGAGTACTCACACTCAGTGGTGTTGAACACTTTGTACACCTGCTCATTGGAGGTGGACAGGAAGCTGGGAAAGGCAGTCAAGGAGGTTCCATCACTAAGGAAGTAGATACTGAGACATGTCATACAGACGTGACCATCTGCATGGAAACTTTCTTGATACATTTAGTTTCTGCAGCGATGACTTGTGGAGGAGTCGTCACAGTTATTTTCCTTGACGGTCTCAGTCTGTCCACATTTCAATCTGCACGGTTCCCTACACCATCTACAGCTATCTAGGCTAGAGCTACAAGAAAACCTATAACTAAAAGTCATCTAGTACATTTCACACCATTACAAGAACACTTCTTTCCCTTGACAGACATGTAAACATGAATAACATGATTGACAGCTGAAGGATACACAGCGGTGATAGCCCAGTAGGCTATGACCAGGGCCAGCAGGGCAAATGTCAACAGAGGGTAGAACAGTGATGACATCACATGGCCAACAGCCCTGCTGGCCTCCTTGATGAGGGCGATGGCGATGAGGACTCTCTTCCTGAGGAAGATGAGCAGCAGGATGACAACAACCTCCACGATGGACAGGATGATCACTGACGGAGGAGCGGAGCGCAGTTAGAGTGTTTGTGTGTGTGTGTGTGTCTCAACTTGAGTTGAATGAGTTGATGTGAGAGAGCGAGGGAGAGAGAGAGAGAGAGAGTGGGAGAAAGAGTATAGAGAGGGAGAGATAGGGAGAGAGAGAGTGTCATTTCCCCAAATTTGAAATCCTTATTCAAGGTTTCAAAGACCTCTCTGATGAGAGTAGGCTGCCCGTCCTGTTGGGGGAGGACGCAGAGAGCTGTGGGTTGGCAGCGCACTACATTGCTACCTGCCATAACATGAGGGACAGTGTCTGACAGACCAACCAACCTGCACATGTCCTCTATGCTTATTGTTATTGTTCAATGTATGGTTATTTTGACCGTTGATTATTGTTGTTACTGTTGTCCTGTTGACTATATTGATTATTATTATTTTAATTATGTTAACATTGTAAATCTCCAAAGTAAGCTTTGGCAATATGTACATTGTCACATCATGCCAATAAAGCAAATTCAAATGAATTGAGAGAGAAAGAAAAAGTGAGAGAGCGGAAGAGAGAGAAACATAAATAGAGAGGGAGAGATGGAGGGAGAGAAAGAGAGACAGAGAAAGAGAGAGAGAGAAAGAAGGAGAATGAGTGCATGTACTCACTGAAAGCCAGCCAGGTCTGTCTGATCTGCAGGTAAACAGAGAAGTCTGTTTGCAGTCCCAGATCACGGATAGTGACGTCAGAACCCGGCTCTCCCCTCAGGTTGCGGTACTCCATGGCACAATGGAAGATCCCTAAACATTTTAAAGAGTCAGAGAAATGACGTTGCACGAGCAGCGATGAGCAAGATGAAATACTTCGCTCTCACACAGTGACACATAGTATCTGTCCACGTGTACGGGGTTTTCTTCACACCGTTACAGCCTGGTAGCCATGGGACCAAATCAGCCGAGAAGTTTAGCCTTGCACTTCAACGGAAATTGACCGACTATGCAGTTTACTTAGTGCACCTACGTCATATCACTAAGCCTACCTCTAACATTTCTTAATGGCTAACTTGATAATGCACAATGTTGATTTTATTATTTTTAATTGTACTTTAAATAGGTAAAACAACAGTATGTTTTCAGTTAGATAGGTTTCAGGAAAGGGGAATATAATACCATAACCGATGACCAGTATCACCATGACGATCATGACCCAGATCATGATCCCGGCCAGGTAGCGCAGGAGGACGATGAAGATGAGACTGACCACCATGGCTATCACCAGACCACTGGAGGAGAGACAGGAAATAACATTCACATTCACAGAACTTTATTAAGATGAGACTGACCACCATGGCTATCACCAGACCACTGGAGGAGAGACAGGAAATAACATTCACATTCACAGAACTTTATTAAGATGAGACTGACCCCCACCCACCCCACCCCCTCCCCACTATCACCAGACCACTGGAGGAATACAGATAATAACATTCAAATGTACAGAACTTTGTTGTTCCTGTGAGGGAACATTTATCTCTATGGGGAAATGTTGGCTCAGCAATACATTATTGGGATAATACGGGTAACTGGCCTATAGAGTGTGCAACTTTCTTTATTGTCTTGTGTCATGAGTGTGTTTACCACAGAGAGACACTCACATCAGTATCCAGTACCAGGACACAGTGTAGTCCTCAAAGATCCTCATGGCTACCTGGCGAGCCTCAACAACCACATTGGACTTCCTGTAAGAACAACAAGTCCACTTAACACTTTGCTAACAATTGACAAATAGACAGGCGGGCAGACACAGATTGATAGGTTGGTTGGTTGGTAGGTAGGTTGATTGATTGATTAATTCATACAGTACCAGTCAAACGTTTGGACACACCTACTCATTCAAGGGTTTTTCTTTGTTTTGACTATTTTCTACATTGCAGAATAATAGTGAAGACATCAAAACTATGTAATAACACATATGGAATCATGTAGTAACCCCCAAAAAAATTCAAAGTAGCCACACTTTCCCTTGATGACAGCTTTGCACACTCTTGGCATTCTCTCAACCAGCTTCATGAGGTAGTCACCTGGAATGTATTTCAATGAACAGGTGTGCCAAGTTAAAAGTTAATTTGTGGAATTTCTTTCCTTCTTTATGCATTTGAACCAATCAGTTGTGTTGTGACAAGATAGGGGTGGTATACAGAAGACCAAATCCATATTATGGCAAGAACAGCAGTAAATAAGCAAAGTGAAACGACAGTCCATCATTACTTTAAGACATGAAGGTCAGTCAATCAGGAACATTTCAAGAACTTTGAACGTTTCTTCAAGTGTAAAAAACCATCAAGCGCTATGATGAAACTGGCTCTCATGAGGACCGCCACAAGAAAGGAAGACTCAGAGTTACCTCTGCTGCAGAGGATAAGTTCATTAGAGTTAACTGCACCTCAGATTGCAGCCCAAATAAATGCTTCACAGAGTTCAAGTAACAGACACATCTTAACATCAACTGTTCAGAGGAGACTGTGTGAATTAGGTCTTCATGGTCAAATTGCTGCAAAGAAACCACTACTAAAAGACACCAATAATAAGAAAAGACTTGCTTGGGCCAAGAAACACAAGCAATGGACATTAGACCAGTGGAAATCTCTCCTTTGGTCTGATGAGTCCAATTTTGAGGTTTTTGGTTCCAACCTCTGTGTCTTTGTGAGACGCAGAGTAGGTGAACGAATGATTTCCACATGTGTGGTTCCCACTGTGAAGCATGGAGGAGGAGGTGTGATGTTGTGGGTGTGCTTTGCTGGTGTCACTATCAGTGATTTATTTAGAATTCAAAGGCACACTTATCCAGCATGGCTACCATAGCATTCTGCAGCGATTCACCATCCCATCTGATTTGCACTTAGTGGGACTATCGTTTGTTTTTCAACAGGACAATGACCCAATACACCTCTAGGCTGCGTAAGGGCTATTTGATCGAGGAGAGTGATGGAGTGCTGCATTAGATGACCTGGCCTCCACAATCACCAGACCTAAACCCAATTGAGATGGTTTGGGATGAGTAGGACCGCAGAGTGAAGTAAAAGCAGCCAACAAATGCTCAGCATATGTGGGAACTCCTTCAAGACTGTTGGAAAAGCATTGCAGGTGAACCTGGTTAAGAGAATGCCAAGAGTGCGCAAAGATTCGGCTTGTCACCAAAAGCACTCACAAACTTCTACAGATGCACAATCGAGAGCATCCTGTCGGGCTGTATCACCGCCTGGTACGGCAACTGCTCCGCCCACAACCGTAAGGCTCTCCAGAGGGTAGTGAGGTCTGCACAACGCATCACCGGGGGCAAACTACCTGCCCTCCAGGACACCTACACCACCCGATGTCACAGGAAGGCCATAAAGATCATCAAGGACAACAACCACCCAAGCCACTGCCTGTTCACCCCGCTATCATCCAGAAGGCGAGGTCAGTACAGGTGCATCAAAGCAGGGACCGAGAGACTGAAAAACAGCTTCTATCTCAAGGCCATCAGACTGCTAAACAGCCACCACTAACATTTAGTGGCCGCTGCCAACATACTGACTCAACTCCAGCCACTTTAATAATGGGAATTGATGGAAATTATGTAAAAATGTACCACTAGCCACTTTAAACAATGCCACTTAATATAATGTTTACATACCCTACATTACTCATCTCATATGTATATGTATATACCGTACTCTATATCATCTACTGCATCTTGCCATCTTTATGTAATACATGTATCACTAGCCACTTTAAACTATGCCACTTTATGTTTACATACCCTACATTACTCATCTCATATGTATATACTGTACTCTATACCATCTACTGCATCTTGCCTATGCCGTTCTGTACCATCACTCATTCATATATCTTTATGTACATATTCTTTATCCCTTTACACTTGTGTGTATAAGGTAGTAGTTGTGGAATTGTTAGGTTAGATTACTTGTTGGTTATTACTGCATTGTCGGAACTAGAAGCACAAGCATTTCGCTACACTCGCATTAACATCTGCTAACCATGTGTATGTGACAAATAACATTTGATTTGATTTGAAATAAAATTTGATATGTCCTCAAGGCAAAGGGTGGCTACTTTGAAGAATCTAATTTGTTTAACACTTTTTTGTTTACTACATGATTCCTTATGTGTTATTTCATAGTTTTGATGTCTTCACTATTACTCTACAATGTAGAAAATAGTAAAAATAAAGAAAACCCTTGAATGAGTAGGTGTGTCCAAACTTTTGACTGGTACTGTATATTGACGGTGTTTCAGGTTGAGGCATGAGGACTCACTTTGAAGCGTCCAGAAAATCCGTGGCGTTCACCTTCTCTCCCTCCCCGTTGTCAAAAATAGTCTCGTTGCCAACAACAACCACACCACCTTTCATGGTACTGAGAGCTGGAAGGCACCGACGAGTGACTGGAGGGAGAGGAGAGAGAGTGGAGATCAAGAATCACTAGCTGTGTGGTCACTATACATTTACTAAGTCTTTATAAAAATACACACACACATACAGTGCACGCTATGGCCGTGAGAAGACTTACATGGTTTGCTGGACATGAGCATGGAAGGACACAGGCCATCCCTCAGGATCTCGGGAGCACTCTGCGAAACACAACAAAATCACCCTTAGTTACACATTATTTCCCTAACTACCTACTTTGCCGCTGCAAATGTATCTCCTCTGTCACCCACCATTTTGGAGAAGTCCACTCCTTCCTTGCAGAACTGCTTGTAGTACTCCTGCTCTCCTTTGTTCAGGTAAGCTTTCAGCAACGTCATGTGTTTGGTAGGACAGCTTTCCACACATAACTGAGTGGTGGGGCACTGGAACTCCAGCAGGGTCAGGGGACTGGCACACTTCAGGATGTTGAAGTAGAACAGGAGAGGTTTCTTCCTGTTAGAGACAGTTACAGTTGAAGTCGGAAGCTTACATACACCTTACCCAAATACATTTAAAATCCGTTTTTCACAATTCCTGACATTTAATCCCAGTAATAATTCCCTGTCTTAGGTCAGTTAGGATCACCACTTTATTTTAAGAATATGAAATGTCAGAATAGTAGTAGAGAGAATGATTTATTTCAGCTTTTATTTCTTTCATCACATTCCCAATGGGTCAGAACTTTACATAAACTCAATTAGCATTTGGTTTTAAATTGTTTAACTTGGGTCAAACATTTCAGGAAGCCTTCCACAAGCTTCCCACAATAACTTGGGTGAATTTTGGCCCATTCCTCCAGACAGAGCTTGTGTAACTGAGTCAGGTTTGTAGGCTTCCTTGCTCGCACACGATTTTTCAGTTCTGCCCGCAACTTTTCTATGGGATTGAGGTCAGAGCTTTGTGATTGCCACTTCAATACCTTGACTTTGTTGTCCTTAAGCCATTTTGCCACAACTTTGGAAGTATGCTTGGGGTCATTGTCCATTTGGAAGACCCATTTGCGACCAAGCTTTAACTTCCTGACATGTCTTGAGATGTTGCGTCAATAGATCCACATCATTTTTCTCCCTCATGATGCCATCTATTTTGTTAAGTGCACCAGTCCCTCCTGCAGCAAAGCACCCACACCACATGATTCTGCCACCCCCGTGCTTCACGGTTGGGATGGTGTTCTTCGGCTTGCAAGCGTCCAACCTTTGTTTTCCAAACATAATTATGGTCATTATGGCCAAACAGTTCCATTTTTGTTTCATCAGACCAGAGGATATTTCTCCAAAAGTACGATATTTGTCCCCATGTGCAGTTGCAAACAGTAGTCTGGCCTTTTTTATGGCGGTTTTGGAGCAGTGGCTTCTTCCTTGCTGAGCAGCCTTTCAGGTTATGTCGATATAGGACTCGTTTTACTGTGGATATAGATACTTTTGTACCTGTTTCCTCCAGCATCTTCACAAGGTCCTTTGCTGTTGTTCTGGGATTGATTTTCACTTTTCGCACCAAAGTACGTTCATCCCTAGGAGACAGAACACATCTCCTTCCTGAGCGGTATGACGGCTGCGTGGTCCCATGGTGTTTATACTTGCGTACTATTGTTTGTACAGATGAACGTGGTACATTCAGGCGTTAGGAAATTGCTCCCAGGGATGAACCAGACTTGTGGAGGTCTAAATCTGAGGTCTTGGCTGATACCACAAAAGACATATTAACAGAAAGAGACAGATAATATCTTGACATGTGAATGGACAAGAGGAATTCTAAAGGATCAGTATTGAAGAGAGATGTTCAAAGGCAGAATAAATAGGGGGGTAATGGAAGGGGCTTACTCCAGGGGGGTCCCGGCCTGGCCACAGAACTGTCCTCTGCTGTCAGTCGGGTAGATAACCTTCCTGGGGTCCCCCTGAGACCAGGCTGGAGTAGGAGGAAGTACAACAACTGTAGTTCAGATACTGTCCAGTTATCATAACGACACACAATGGAATAGAATCACTTCAAATAGAATAGAATATCACTTTACTGTGTCTTGTTAGGGCCTTGTGTTTTGGTTAATCATGACCTGGATTTTAAACTTTATTTAAAGCTTTTTCATCAAACTGTCCCCTTTTCTTTTTATGTCCGTCGGTGTAGGGAGAAGGAGAGGAGGACCAAGGTACAGCGTGGTAAGTGTTCATTATTTTAATTAAACAACTGAACACTGAACAAAACAACAAAAACGACAAACGAACAGTCCTGTAAGGTGAACACACAAAACAGAAAACAACCACCCACAAACACGGGTGGGAACAGGCTACCTAAGTATGATTCTCAATCAGAGACAACGATAGACAGCTGCCTCTGATTGAGAACCATACCAGGCCAAACACATAGAAATACAAAACAAGGATGACATAGAACACCAGACATAGAATGCCCACCCAAACTCACGCCCTGACCAACCAAAATAGAGACATAAAAAGGACCTCTACGGTCAGGGCGTCACAGTCGGCCCAGCACCATCCTCAGACAATTGCTTACATTTTTGGTCCAATTACCATTTCTGGAAAAGGCTTAAAATAAAAGCTAAAATACAGGTCATGTGACATGATTAACCAAAACCCAGGGCACTAGAACCGATGTAATGGCCAGTAATAGTGTAGTTGTGGAGACACTGACCCAGGATCCCCACAGCAAAGTATCCCAGTATGGCCAAGATGAAGAGAATACAGCAGAACACATCTGTGCAGCCCCTGGCAACCACAGGAGCAGAGAGGGAGAGAGAGAGATGGTTTGACTGCTAGTTTTTTGACGTTGAGCTTTATTGAGCTTTGCTATGTGAGTAATTGGCTGTCAAAGCTGATAATGAGATGATTACCTGTTGTGGATGGGTCCTTTGAAGGTAGGGTCAAACTTCCGTGCTTCACCTGTGAACAAGCAAAGAGTTTAATATTTTTCTTTACATTTATACACAGATGTGTGTGTGTGTGTGTGTGTGTGTGTGTGTGTGTGTTTTTTATTTTATTTTTTATTTCACCTTTATTTAACCAGGTAGGCTAGTTGAGAACAAGTTCTCATTTGCAACTGCGACCTGGCCAAGATAAAGCATAGCAGTGTGAACAGACAACACAGAGTTACACATGGAGTAAACAATAAACAATGTGTGTGTGTGTGTGTGTGTTTATATCTGTGTATCAGTATATCTGTACGTGTGTGTACACATTAACAAAGCTGAGACGTATTTTCCATAACAAAAGGATTCTCCCGCAAGACTGACATGCCTAGCAACCCACAAAATGGCTCCCCGGTGACTCAGAGCTCCCGGTGGACATTCTTAGGCGCCATAGTAACGTTATGGTAACACCTCAGAGACTAGGCAGGCGCCACATCAGACAGTGCATCTATTCAATTCACCATAGTCTGGTAGCAGAGCAAGACAATTATAATGTTGTGTATACAGTCTGAATGGTGTTGATACAATGTATTCTACATACATCTAGAAACCAACACAAAAAGCCCAATCATCCAAGAACATTTTTAGTTCCAGAGTGACTTATCCAGAGTGACTTACAGTACTGAGTGCACACATTGTCGTTCTTTCCCCCCCGTGGGAATCAAACCCACAACCCTGGCATTGCCAACGCCATGCTCTACTAACTGAGCCACACAGTTCCACAATACGCAAATGATGTGGGGCAACATTGTATTTCCTGTTTTGCACCTAAGATCTTGACCCTTATCCTGTTATGACATATGGCCATGTGTCTTGTTAATGAACGTGTCACATTATTTTCTGAACATAGAGTACAGTGTGACTGAGAACATTGTTGCAGCTTCTTGTGGACATGATATACTGTTCTGTCAACGTGAGATATAACGGTGAGTCAGGCTTCCCATCCTGCTCAACAAAAAAATAGGAAACACCCCTTTTCTTCGGATGGCAGAACAATTAGTTTGACTGTACAGTATTTAAGAACATTATTGTATGAGTGTTGGAAATCCCATTGTACACAACGGCTGCAATGTGATGACACACTGTAGCCTACACTCCTAGAAAAAAGGGTTCCAAAATGGTTCTTCGGCTGTCCCCATAGGAGAACCCTTTTTGGTTCCAGGTAGAACCCTTTTTGGTTCTAAGAGTGTACACTATTTCACTGTGTCATCAGATCAGGCACGTTGCAACCATCGAACACCCAGTGTCCCATAGAATAAACCATATTGGTTAATAAACCAAAGTGAGTTGCCTCAATCTCGACCACATTCATTTACTGTCTTTAATTACAGTCCATAATGTTCAGTTCAAAACATAAACAACGTCACAGACAACAACTGAAAAGGCTACTCCCATCATGCCCTCAGTGGGAAGTGAAAGAAACAACAGACACAACAAAAACCGTTACACCGCTGTCCTGAATATTTACAATACCTTTATTCTTTGCCATTCTCACTCCTCAGTCACTCCTTCTCTGTCTGTTTCATCAACAGGTTGGCTCTATTCATGTGTTTTGTTGCGTTGCCTATATTTCTTTCAGTACACTTTTACTGCGTTAAGTGTTGTCTCGACTCTAGACCACCACCTTAGACCTCACTTCCTTCTTCCTGTGTATTGCGAAATAAAGAACGAGTCAAATCTTGTATCTCGCAGAGTTCTGCCTTCCTGTAACGTTACGCTCCCTCCTTTCCCTCGCTCTCTTCATTTCTCCCTCTCTTTGCCTCTTTTACTGGGCTCTTATCATGGGAATGGGTGGCACACAGGAGGGTTGGAGAGGAGAGAGAGGTAACAGTGCTTTTCTTTTCCCTCGACGCCATTACTTAACCTTTTTCACTCCTAAAATTACTTTGGTGAGTTCACCCTAATAGAGTGGATTTTAAAAGCTATACAGGACTTGCATCTATCCTAATATAGATGGGTGTGGATGCAAAAGTCAGGGTGACTAGAAACGAAGCTAAACATCTATCACTCTCATGTAGGTCAAGTATGTAGACACTGATATAATATGATCATTCGTAAAACTGAACTGCAGTTCCCTTCCTATTCAGGGGATAGCAACAGGCTATGCACCTAACTGGGTCGACTGCAAACACACACAGTATGTGGTGCACTGTGCATGACTTAGTTAGGTCTAGTGGTTCATACAAAATGTTCCTTCAAATAACATATGCAACCTTATATCTGTAAAAAGCCTACAGGAAGAGGATCCTTCATATGATTTGGCAGTTCTCTCGCTAGCCAGCGATGATGGGACTTGATGGGACTTCTCTGAACTTTCTAACTTCTTAAGTTAAGACGTATTTTTCAACTTTTCAGTCCTGATTGCCTTCACAACCGTGCTGAAAGTATCTATAACTAGGCTACATATGATTTACAAAAAATTGATTAACTATCAAATATATGATCTATAAGTCTATAAATGAGTTTTCAACAAAACCCTGACAATGTTTGTAGTCTACCCAGCATTTTCTTTTGTACTGTATTGTATTTTAATGTGTATTTTAATGTGTATTTTATATTGCATTAGACAGGGCGCATTTGGAAAAGAGAGTCTTCCCAGTCAAAATAAAGGTTCAATCAAAAATGAAAATGCAGCCTGCATAGACCACCATACATATCTGATACAGACTGTGTCTGTTCTGGAAGGATTATACGCCCTCCTACATATTCTCCCTGGTCTGGCCATGACACCTTCCCGCCTTCCAACCTCCAAGGCCATGTGATAGACAGACAGCATGGTATAGACAATACTGGCTAGTGTGTATCGACAGATTTCAGTCTGACAATGGGACCTAGAGTGGGAGTAGACAATGACGAAAGCAATAGATTTCAAACAGATCTGGGACCAGGCTAGCAGAAGTTTTTATCCAAAACAACCAGTTTAGTGAGTCCTTTCACTATGTGACCCCAGCGGGAATCGAACCCACGACCCTGACGTTGCTGGTCGCAATGCCCTTACCAGCTGAGCCACACCGTGCTGTCATGATGGACATGTTCCACTTCCAGACCAAGTGGGACTATTGAATGTCCACTACCTAGACACTCTTAATGGGGTTGTGGTCTAGTGATCTAATGGTTTAGTGTCTGCTGGTTTGTTGCATGTCCAATTCCCTTTTCTGAAGTGTCTAAACTTGCCGCTGGTTGCCAAATAAATTCAGCCCAAATCCTGCCTGCCGCTCCCCTCTCATTCCCCTACATGGCTCACTACGATCACACTAAGCAACTCTGTCTAACAGTTTGGCTGTGACCTGACAGCCAGAGACAGCATGACAAAGGATCATTGTGAAACAACACACTCACTCATATGCTGTGTGTGTGTGTGTGTGTGTGTGTGTGTGTGTATGTGTGTGTGTCACTTGAGTTCATGAGTTGACTCAGTGCCCCTACTCTCAGTGTGTTGAGTGGGTACATCAGACACTCAGCAGTGGGCCTGTGCATGCTGCTACCGGCTGGTGCTTTAGACTAGACAAGACATCCAGCCGGCACACTAGCCCACTCATACACAGTCAGAGGATATTTATATAGACAGACAACATGGCAGGAAACTAGCCTGGTCCCTGGGCTGTTTGGGCTGTTTGCTGTCTCCAGGTTGTTGGCAAAACAGCACAATGATACCAGGGCCTGTATGTGTCTCATAGTGCTGATCTAGGATCAGTTTCAATACTCCTACTCCAAGATAAACACTCCTCCTCCTAGATCAGCACTCCTACCTCCTAGATCAGCACTCCTACCTCCTAGATCAGCACTCCTACCTCCTAGATCAGCACTCCTACCTCCTAGATCAGCACTCCTACCTCCTAGATCAGCACTCCTACCTCCTAGATCAGCACTCCTACCTCCTAGATCAGCACTCCTACCTCCTAGATCAGCACTCCTACCTCCTAGATCAGCACTCCTACCTCCTAGATCAGCACTCCTACCTCCTAGATCAGCACTCCTACCTCCTAGATCAGCACTCCTACCTCCTAGATCAGCACTCCTACCTCCTAGATCAGCACTCCTACCTCCTAGATCAGCACTCCTACCTCCTAGATCAGCACTCCTACCTCCTAGATCAGCACTCCTACCTCCTAG
The DNA here is from genome assembly GCF_045679555.1 of Salvelinus alpinus. Taxonomy (NCBI): domain Eukaryota; kingdom Metazoa; phylum Chordata; class Actinopteri; order Salmoniformes; family Salmonidae; genus Salvelinus; species Salvelinus alpinus. The sequence continues at coordinate 78,598,330 of NC_092087.1, forward strand.
ATCAGCACTCCTACCTCCTAGATCAGCACTCCTACCTCCTAGATCAGCACTCCTACCTCCTAGATCAGCACTCCTACCTCCTAGATCAGCACTCCTACCTCCTAGATCAGCACTCCTACCTCCTAGATCAGCACTCCTACCTCCTAGATCAGCACTCCTACCTCCTAGATCAGCACTCCTACCTCCTAGATCAGCACTCCTACCTCCTAGATCAGCACTCCTACCTCCTAGATCAGCACTCCTACCTCCTAGATCAGCACTCCTACCTCCTAGATCAGCACTCCTACCTCCTAGATCAGCACTCCTACCTCCTAGATCAGCACTCCTACCTCCTAGATCAGCACTCCTACCTCCTAGATCAGCACTCCTACTCTGAGACACTTTATGAATAGAGGCCCTGGCTAACAGAAAGCTGGGATCCGGGCTTTTACTCTCTATAGGTACCTGAAACATTGGTTTAAAGGCCTTCCGTTCAGTTTATGACCTTTCTGGCTGATGTGTGATGTGGGGGCAGGGAGCTGACTGAGGACTAGGCCTGTTTACATGGCAACAGGAAAGTCACAAGGATACTGTACTGACATCAGTGGCTCCTTAGATAAACCATGGAGCAGGGATCATCAACTAGATTGAGGACAATTTTTCTTGAGTGGATGGTCGGTGGGCCGGAACATCGTTACAAATAATTTGTAGACTGCAAATTGACTGCAAGAAGCCCAAACAGATCATAACATAATAATTTCAAACCTTGTTTACATTTGTATACGATCATGTCTCTCTATTATGCATGGGAATACTTTGGGACAGATTTCCAAAATTAAAATCACTTGGAGCTGATTTTCTGGTGTTTTTACAGTCTTATGTCCACCAATGAAAATTCCAACAAGAAATTATGATTATTCAAATACATTTTTGTTTGGCTCAGATAACTTGGGGGGGCAAATAAAATCACCTGCCAGTTGGGGAACCCTGCCATAGAGAATGTGCCTATAAGTCAACTATTGTCCGTCTCTCACTCCCTTTCTTACAAACTAGTCATACTGAAGGGATATCAGTGAATCCAATTTAACATGACTTAGAATTAATTGGAATTGGAATTAATGACTGTAAGTCGCTTTGGATACAAGTGTCTGTTAAATGGCATATATATTATATATATTATTACAAACCTAGGCCTCTATCTTCATCATAATATGACTAGGGTGGTGCCTAAATGCTGAATTACCGACAACGTATTGTAAGCCTGCTATGTTGGTAATCAGTTGAGGTTTGAAGTGCAGGTTTATTCCAACATGTGATGACATTGACTGGAGGGATTAAGGCTAAACAGGACGGAGGACCTCGATGACTCAACAGATCTTCTGAACAACAACTCAACCCAAAGTCCAACCACCATTTGGAAGTGCAACTGCAGCGAAGGACAGGCTGACTATCAGTCTACCTCTTGAGAGACATGTGACATGCCACGCAATGAGTGACGTTTTAGATAGTCGTTATGGCAAAACTGAAATAAATCAGTGTTAATGATGCACTGTAGCTGAGGGCCAATTGTTTCCGCTGCGGTGGTGTGTGTGTGTGTGTGTGTGTGTGTGTGAGTAATAACCATATGGCATTCTAGATATCACCACATGGGTGTTGTCACCCAAACAACTTCTGTAAGAGAGCAGACTGAGCATTTTAAAATTGTACCTTGATTTAACTAGGCAAGTCAGTTAAGAACACATTCTTATTTACAATGACAGCCTACCAGGGAACAGTGGGTTAACTGCTTGTTCAGGGGCAGAACAACAGATGTGTACCTTGTGAGCTCGGGGATTTGATCCGGCAACCTTTCGGTTACTGGTCTAACACTCTAACCACTAGGCTCCCTGCCGCCCAAGCTGTCAACACTCATTCATTGTGCTGATTATTCTGTTATAGAAATGAATTGGTAATGAATTATACATTGCCTGCAAGGCAACATTTGACTAATAGCGTTGTCTAATATACTTGTTCAAGTCAAGTGGACAAAGGCTGTAGAATAGACTATCCGACTTTGCTATCTGATTCTTCTGATTCCAATTAGTGGGAACAATGGACCATGTGGGAGACATATAGGCCTAGGCCATAGGGGGTTATTCATTTCCATATGATCAGTGTACATAATAGGGCAACAATGAATATCACTTAGTCCTTAAATTGAACATAAACAGCGCATCGCTAGATAGATGTAGGCTGGAGCAGCACAGCTGCAAGCCTTTGATAAATGCAGGATTGATTCTTTGTAAAGGGTATTTTTAAATGGGAAACGTAAACTATTATTCTGCACGCTGATTAGGATAATGTTGTTGCGATGTAAATCTGTTTGGGAGTGGGACACACGCGGCCGGTCCCCACCCATCATTCACGAGTCATTGTTTCCATTTTTTTCCACCCACACCCCTTTTTTCAAAAATAACTGTGCGAAGAGAATGCGAAGAAAGGGAACATTTCTTACCATATTTCGAGTCCGGAGTCGGATTCTTCTCGTTTGGCTCCATGGTTGAATACTTGGGTGTTCTCGCTGCTAGCTGCTGATCAAATTTTGGACAGTTACCATGGAAATGTCGAAGAAAAAAAACATCAATAACACAGTGAGCGATTCGCCGTCAAAACCGAACGCACTGTGGCAAGACCATACCAAATCATATGATACATTCCATACCACGAGAGAGAGAGACCGTGGCCAATCAGATATAAAAACTAACAACTGACAGCGTGCTCGGCCAATTAAATAACCCTGAAGGCCTGACCAAAACGATGTATTTCTTGCTGCCACTTCAAAGGAATGTGAAGAGGGGTTGTGCTGCCAGACACTATGAATAGCCTATTTTAATTTAAAAATCATCAGGCAACATTATTCTTTACAACATGCAAATAAAATGTAGAGACTAAGTTGTTTAAACTTAAAGGAAATCTCTCATAGCTTTGAGTGGAAAAATTCACTTGAGATCAACAAAATCGAAAAGAATGCAAACAGTAAAAAAGGTGCATGCAGTGAAGAGAGGAAGAAAGAGAGCACTTGTGTTAAAATAACAGAGTTGGAGAGAGAGAGAGAGAGAGAGAGAGAGAGAGAGAGAGAGAGAGATAAGGGGGTCTGAGGCTTTTAGCCTAAAGAGCAGGAACCCAGACTTCACCAAAGATATCAGAAATTTAGACATTGTCATCCTGCAAGAAACATGGTATAAAGGAGATGGACCTACTGGTTGGCCTCTAGGTGTTACACGGGGAAGAGACTCAGGGGGTATGCTAATTTGGTATAGATCTTACTTAACCCACTCCATTGAATTAATCAGGATTAATTTGGTGCGGCAGGTAGCCTAGTGGTTAGAGCGTTGGGCCAGTAACCGAAAGTTTGCCAGATCGAATCCCCGAGCTCACAAGGTAAAAATCTGTAGTTCTGCCCCTGAAGAAGGCAGAACTACACTGTTCCTAGGTGGATAAAAGGCAATCAGTAATTTTGATGAAGACATTAATGAGCGAGCTAGGACGGACCTAGTCAATATAACAATTTTTTAAGCACTTTTGAAATGTACAGTGACAGAATTCAGAACATGGGCCGTTCTTACAGTGTTCTCCCTGTACTCCACGTCAGAGAGAGAGAGAGAGAGGACAGGCTATGTGCCCACTGCCCACAAAATGAGGTGGAAACTAAGCTGCACTTCCTAACCTTCCAAATGAATGACCACATTAGAGATACATATTTCCCACAGATCACACAGACCCACAAAGAATTTGAAAACAATCAAACATTGATAAACTCCCATATTTGATAGGTGAAATACCGCAGTGTGCATTCATAGCAGCACGATTTGTGGCCCGTTGCCTTGAGAAAAGGGCAACCAGTGGAGCACAAACAACATTGTAAATACCACCAATTTCATATTTATCTTGCCCTACTATTCGTACTACAATTATTTTGCACATTGCTAAAACACTGTACATAGCTGATAATATAACACTTGAAATGTCTTTATCTTTTTTTAAACCTTTTTCAGTGCAATATTTACTGTTAAATTCAAATCGTTTTTTGTTGATGTTGTTTTGTATCTTCTCACTTTTGTTTATTGTTTATTTCACTTGTTTTGGCAATGTAAACACATGTTTCTCATGCCAATAAAGCCCCTTTCAATTGAATTAAGATAGAGAGAGATCCTACCTCAGCAACCGTGTAGGCCGGGTGACATAGCAAATAGAGGCTATTGTGGTCAGCCCTGACAACCCTATCCTTGCTTTCAGGGGTGTCATGTGGATGAACTATGCCAAGATTCGTCTAACATAACATACCATGAATAATGAATGAGGTTACGCTTCTTATATTTAGTTTCCTGGCCTTTGAATGCTTGGAAGTAATCATGTTTGCCTAATTAATCATTTCTGCATAATGCATTTTATGTTGTTGTTAATTTGCATTGACAACTGTAATCATTATACACACATTTCATTCAGCAAACTGATCTATTCAAAGTATCGTGTTGATCTATTTACTTTTTCTATATGAAAATATCCCAACCACACATGTTGTTCACCAAACAAACAAATTTAGGCTTATCTCATTAAATTCTGATTAATGCCACATAGCCTAATATCAGTGGCGTAAAGTACTTAAGTAAAAATACTTTAAAGTACTACTTAAATCGTTTTTGTGGGTATCTGTAATTTACTATTTATATTTTGGACAACTTTTACTTTTACTTCACTACATTCCTAAAGAAAAGTATATAATTTTTACTCCATACATTTTCCCGGACACCCAAAAGTACTCATTACATTTGGAATGCTTAGCAGGACAGGAAAATTGTTAAATTCACACACTTATCAAGAGAACATCCCAGGTCATCCCTATTGCCTATTATCTAGAGGACTCTTTAAACACAAATGCTTTGTTTGTAAATTATTGTCTAAGTGTTCGAGTGTTCCCCTGGCTATCCATAAATTAAAAAAAACAAGAACATCGTGCTGTCTGGTTTGCTTAATGTAGGGAATTTGAAACGATTTATACTTTTTCTTTTCTTTTTGATACTTATATTTTTGCAATTACATGTACTTTTGATACTTAAGTATATTTATAACCAAATACTTTTAGACTTTACTCAAGTAGTATTTTACTGGGTGACTTTCACTTTTACTTGAGTAATTTTCTATTAAAGATATCATTACTTTTACTCAAGTATGACAATTGTGTACTTTTTCCACCACTACCTAATATAAAGCCTACATTTCACTTCTCAATGTTTAATTGAAAACGTTCAACAAATATGTTTTTTGTTTTGTTTTTTAACAAATATGTGTATGGTTATGGTAAATAAACACTATAATTGCATAATACTTTTAATACTACACTCCTATACAATTGTGGTCTCTTCGGGCTTGGTTTAAGATACAGTATTTTGAACCTAGTCTTCAGAAGCACATGGCCATTTGGCCATTTGCCACCTGGACCTATTTTTTACAATCTAGTGGTGCATTCAAGACAACTGGGAACTCGGAAATATACGAGATCAAATTATGACGTCAGTGATCTTCAAATCGGAAAGTCGGCCCTCTAGACCCGAGTTCCCGAGTTGGTATTCCGAGTTGGATGACCGTTCAAAATAATATTTCCCAGTCGGAGCTCGTTTTTTCCGAGTTTCCAGTTGTCTTGACCACACTGAAGTCGGAGATTTCCGAGTTCCCAGTTGTTTTGAATGCGGCATATGACGAACATATTTAACGAATTGGCAAATCAAAAAATTCCTAGTTCCTAGTTCCGACTAGTATTTGAATGCAGCATTTATATACTCACAGCCAATGAGATGGGAAGGAAGTGTGCCAACGCCCACGACATGCCCTCGGTCAGATGGCTATACATTAGCGCCATTTTGAGTGTGGCATTCTTCACTTTTGGAAAAAGGTCCAAAAAGAAAAATCAATGACAAAAAGTATTTAACCCACACATAACTTTATGAATCATTACACTCTAAATAGTTTTATAATGCAAATATATATGCATTTGTTTTTATGCTTTAATTCAAGGTTAACAAAATCAAAGTTTCATAACGAACTGTTGCATAATCTTCTACTTCACAGGTGTCGTCTCTATTGGCTTGACTCGCTTATGATGGAGAAAACTGTCCCCACGCAGCCATTTGACGTCACACCCCAGCGATTACAAAACAACCAGCATTGCATGAGATAAGGCCATCATCATCCGACGTTTTCAGATCATCGGAAATAATTATCAGACAAGAACAGGTACAGTAATGATACTATGTTGTGCATGAAGTTCCTCACTGCAATGTTACAATGTTGCGGAGGAAGACTTGTTTTTACTGCCTCTGTTTAGAACGTTTTTTTTTTTTTACCTGCTGTTCAACATGTGTTATACAATGTTTTGTAACAGGCTTGTGTAATGAAGGACAGCTACCATAAAACATGACATTTCTTACCTTATTCGTTCAAATAGAGCTATGGAACACCAGGAAAATGATATTAAAACAAGAATCTGTACCATAGGATTTTTTCCCTTTTGATTTTAACTGCCATTATTGGTACAGTATGTTACAGTATTGTCACTAAAATGCTTCAAATGTGATTTTTGACCATCACATTGTTTTAAATGTCATACATTTTTCTCAAAATAAATCATTCACTTGATAATATGATAATATCATGTTTTGTAAATGTATAATCTTTACTCTCCTTAGTGTACCATTAAATGTGTCCTGTGTTGTAATCTCTTTCAGACTGTGTACCATGGCTCTCAGAGGTGCTGTGACTTGTTTGCTCTCCAACGCTAAGAAATGTGCTGCAGTCTCAGCCTCCCAGGCACAGGGCACAGCAGCAGCTTCACGAGCCCAAAACGGTGAGTTTACATGTGAGCATATAATAACATAGAATGGGATTGTATTAAAGTGACATTTTTAAGTGTCTAGAATGTATTGCTGCTTTTTTGTTGGTTTGGTTGATGACTTATTGTGCCGTTGACTCTTTCAGAAGCCGAAGTGGTCGCCAAGAAGACAGTAAAAGCACGTAAGTCATTTATACAAGTTAAACTCGTAAAGCTACAGTATTGGACAAACCGTATCATGTGTACATTACCAATGTATTACATATGTAAACTTAACCGCTAGATGCCACTGGCTACACATACAGACATGGTGTAGTATATTATGAAACGTGGTGGTGGACAGTATGACATCACCATGTTTGTGTCGTCTCATGTTCTAATTCCCATGGCCCTCTACAGCCAAGGTGCAGTTTAACTGGCGTGACGCCCTGGAGCTGGACGGCCTGCTGACAGAGGAGGAGGTGATGATCAGAGACTCTTTCAGGACCTACTGCCAGGAGAAACTAATGCCACGCATCATCATGGCCAACAGACACGAACGTAAGCACTGGCACAGTGTGTAAGCACAGACACAGGCTGAGGCATGGTCATGGCCAACAGCGACAAGCTGAGGCACTGACAAATGGCCAGCGGACACGAACGTCAGCACTGACATTTGGCCAACAGACACAAATGTAAACACAGGCTGAGGTGCTATTCCTGGAGAGAAGACTTCTCATGTTGCACAATGAACTTCTCTGTAAACTATTTATTCATGCTCACTTTCTGTTTGTTTGTTCCCCCCCACAGATTTCCATCGTGAGATTGTCTCAGAGATGGGAGAGCTGGGTGTCTTGGGGCCAACCATCCAAGGTAAATAACATATGAAACATGCATCATTCTGTTATTGATGTGTTCATATTCAATCTTCATGCTCAACTCGATTAGTCCACTAATTGTCCTTCTTCCTCTTCTTCCTGTTACATTGTCTCTTCTTCACCCAGGTTATGGTTGTGCCGGCACCAGCTATGTGGCCTACGGGCTCATTGCCAGGGAGGTGGAGAGGGTGGACAGTGGCTACCGATCAGTCATGAGTGTCCAGTCCTCACTGGTGATGCACCCCATCAACGCCTACGGCACAGAGGAACAGAAGGAGAAGTGGCTACCCAGGCTAGGTAAGCAATAACTACTATATATTACATAGTAAAATTACACATAGTATAGAAACTAGAGCTGGGCGATATGGAAAAAAATCCATATCCTGATAAATTGACTGAAGTATCACGATAACGATAAATTGAACGATAAATTCATAACATTAATGTGCGGCAGTTACTTTTTTACATTACCCTTAAAACGACTACTACTTTAGATGTTGTAGCTATCGATTGAAGAAAGGAAAAACCCGGACTCACTCAGCTATCAATTGTCCCATTAACAATAGCCCATATTAGCAGACTTACTTCATTTCAAACTTCACATTCCTCTAGTAAAGGCTACTTATCGTTATTATCGATATCAATGTCCTCAATAAATGCTTGGTTCGGTCAGTATCAACAATTTTAGGTTCAGAAACTATGTTGGGTTTCAGTTCATAAGTATGAAAAAAAATAACGTAGATGAACAAACAACAGGTGTTTACACATAGTTAATATTGGCACATAGACAAAAGTCTAAGTTGTTGTACAAAGTAAATGTGGTGTGAAATTGAGAATGAAACGAATGCAGACTGAAGCAGAGCTCATAGTCCAGTTAGATAAGGCCTCTTCATAATCCCATCTCTCTCTGTGTAATGCTGCAGCTCGTGGGGAGATCTTGGGCTGTTTCGGCCTGACTGAGCCCAACCACGGCAGTGACCCCGCGGGCATGGAGACCAAGGCCAAGTACAACCCCTCCAGTAGCACCTTCACCATCAGCGGAGCCAAGACATGGTAAGGTTCTTCTAACCTGGGTACCAGTCTATCTATCTGACCAGTCCGCATGTATGTCTGACTGGGTAGGTTCTAGTCTGGGTTACCATACGTTTCTGCTTTAGTTCACTTCTTTGAAAGACCAGGCTAGGTAGGTAGAGTAGTTATGAGTCAACTATAAAATGTCCCCCACCATATTATATGCCCTTACCCTCGCATATGATGTAGTTGAACCTATAATACCCTAACTCTCACTATGGGTAACTAACTTAGCGCATTCTCTCCCCTATCCCCCAGGATCACCAACTCACCCGTGGCGGACATCGCGGTGGTCTGGGCCAAGTGTGAGGATGGCAGGATCAGAGGTTTCATCCTGGAGCGTGGCATGAAGGGCCTGGCAACGCCTAAGATCGAGGGCAAGTTCTCTCTGCGGGCGTCGGCCACGGGCATGATCCTGATGGACGAGGTGGAGGTGCCCCAAGAGAATATGTTGCCCAACGTCTCTGGACTGGCTGTGAGTAAGCCTAACTGTTGGACTCAAACACATAATGCTGTTTAGAAATTATGTAAATGGAATGATTTACTATCGGAACAATTCTGACTGAATCAAAGTTGCTGGCCGAGATACTGTATGTTTAGAGAACTCTTGAGATGTGATCTGGAAAACAAAGTCAGTTCTCTAAAGATGAAGAAAAGGTGTTCTGTTAAAATATAATATATTGAACTGAACATACTGTATATGTCTCATTTCTGGTCAGGGTCCCTTCGGCTGCCTGAATAACGCCCGCTACGGTATCGCCTGGGGAGCTCTGGGTGCTGCCGAGTTCTGCTTCCACGCTGCCCGCCAGTACACACTGGACAGGTAAATACCTCCCTCCCTACTCATTATGTCATCAACTCTATTAATTCAGAGCACTTTTTGGTATGAACGGATGAAGTAGCTTGTTCAGGAAGACGTTAGCTCAGTAGTAAAGAGTATTGAAGGGAGTCAAGCTGCCATCCTGGCTCTTCTTTCAGCATTTTAAGACCCTATTATATGTTGCTGACATCTGATTCGTTCTCTTTTGTTTTGGTCCATTCAGGATCCAGTTTGGCGTGCCCCTGGCCAGGAACCAGCTGATGCAGAAGAAGATGGCTGACATGCTGACAGAGATCACCATCGGCCTGCAGTCCTGTCTGGCCCTAGGCAGACTCATCGACGACAAGAAGTGAGTGGAGTCCCTACTGAGTGAGCGAAATGTTTGCTTTTGGATGTGAGGAGAGACTGCAGTGTGTGTTTATGCATTGGTCTGTGTACTAGTTTCATTTTGAATATGTGAAGAGAGACTATCTCTGTGTGTGTACTGTATGTGTCCATCTTTCTTCATTATATTAAACACGGACCTCTATCCTGTCTGTCTTCCCTCCCTCAGAGCGGCCCCTGAGATGATCTCCATGCTGAAGAGGAACAGCTGTGGGAAGTCCCTGGACATCGCCAGGCAGGCCCGAGACATGTTGGGAGGCAACGGCATCGCAGACGAGTACCACATTATCAGACACGTCATGAACCTGGAGGCCGTCAACACATACGAAGGTGAGGAGAAGATTGATTGAATATGGTATTTAAAGGATGGAAAGGTTGGATAGAAGAACAGGTGATTGGAACATGAGCAGAAAGTAGTCTGGATTGGAGAGAGACAATGAGACTGGATGACCAGCAGAGGTCAGTAGTGTACAGATTAAGTGTTATGGTTACTTGTTGGTTTGGTGGTATAATTCTCAGTCAGTGGAGGCTGCTGAGAGAAGGACGGTTCATAATGTCTGGAACGGAGTAAATGGAATGGCATCAAACACATGGAAACCATGTGTTTGATGTATTTGATACCATTCCACTTATACAGCTCCAGCCATTACCACGAGCCCATCCTCCCCAATTAAGATGCCACCAACCTCCTGTGCGCTCAGTATGTATGTATTATATATCCCTACAATATCTAATGTAATTTAAATCAAAAGTTTAGCCTCACTTGCACATTTCTCTTATCAAATAATCAACCCACAATGCCGTTGTGTTTGCTTGTTCTTCTAGGTACCCATGACATCCATGCCTTGATCCTGGGCCGAGCCATCACTGGACTGCAGTCATTCACTGTTGAGAAGTAAACTCTCCTCCTTGTCCTCATATTACAACGGACTGAATAACGGACTTAAAGTAGACTGGGAAAGCCTTGAGCTACCCATCTATCTGTCTTCTGAGAAGTAATCACTGAGGGTGTGTGCCTGACTGCTGATGGACTTCCATCCCCAAGTGCCTCTGTTTGGTGAGAGTATATTAAAGTAAAAGTCAACCTGAAAGAAACACCGGGTCCAAATATGAGACGGTTTTGTTTTGCTTATGTACCTGTACTCAATCAATCGACGATTGAAATACAATGTCAGCTTGAATGTTGATACAGTAGCTTCAGTCTCCTACTACGAAGGGATGTCACAATGGTATGTAGCATGTTGATAAGGGATCTGTATAGATTAGAAAGATGTGTTATGGAATAAGTTAACTTAATTGGTGAGAGGTTGTACAGTATGTATGTGTATCTTTAGAGATTTGTTCACAACTGGTCTATTTGATTTATTTCTAGGTGAAAGAAATGAACTGTACATAAAGCATATTTTGAAATTATGAATTGTATAATTTCGTAATTGTGATACCGACGGCTGACCTAAATCAGTATCCTTTTTGAGGACAGAGAATGTCCAAATTCAATGATCTGCCGTATCGAAATAGTCATAGGATTAGGGACTCATTTGCAAATGATTTTTTTCTCTCATTATTTCACATTGTCTGGTCAAAAAAGCCATTGACACGCAATCACACTAACTGAAATGACAAAGAAGCGAGCCATGGCTTTGTAACAACACACTCAGGTTTATTAACCAAAACAGCACTTACAAAAGCACCAGACTTAAAACTGCAGAGCAGGTATATTTAATCAGCTAGTTAACACTTGAACCAGTACAGTTATACTATAACCAACCACCGCATGGGGCTGGCACAGTACAGTGGGGTCATCAATGGCTGTCCAAAGGCTGTCAAACTACACTTAGAAAAAAGGGTTCCAAAAGGGTTCTTCGGCTGTCCCCACAGGAGAACCATTTTTGGTTTCCATGTAGAACCCTCTGTGTAAAGGGTTCTTTATGGAACCCAAAAGGATACTACCTGGAACCAAGAAGGGTTCTCCTATGGGGACAGCCAAAGAACCCCTTTGGAACCCTTTAGTGTAGTCACTCAGTACTCCGGTGCAGAGTCAGGCCCCTGTTGAGTCCTGCCAGGGCCTGGGAGACGGCGTGTAGCTCCGTGTTGAGCCTACTGCAGCTCTCCAGCACCAGAGTCAGCTCCTGGAGCGTGGCCTGCATGGCATGGCTGTTTTCCTCATAGGCAGTGTACATGTGCTCCTTCATCTGCCCGCAGATCTCACCCACCTGATGGAGAGCATTGACATGGAATAGTATGTAGAGTACGCTATAATGAAACTGTTGGACAGTCTATGACAATGTAGTACAACACAATGGCCAACAAATATAACATACCCATTTATACATATACATATATATACATACATATACATATATTTGGTTTATTTAGTAAATACACATTGGGAAAGTACATTTTGAATTGTTGAGCAACTGGTGTGATAACTATGCCCTATGTACATAGTCATTGAACACTGGTCACTTTAATGTTTACATACTGTTTTACCCACTTCATATGTATATACTGTATTCTAGTCAAGGCTTTTCCTATATAACTACTGCTGTACACACATTTTCTATTCATATACTGTCCATAATGCCTTTACACACCATCATATATATTTATATTCTGGACTCTGACATTGCTCGTTCTAATATTTTTATATTTCTTAATTCCTTTTTTATATTTGGGATTTGCTTGTATTGTTAGGTATTACTGCACGGTTGGAGCTAGGAACATAAGCATTTTGCTACACCCGCAATAACACCTGTTAAATATGTGTACACGACCAATAAAATGTGGTTTGATAAACCGTGATATTGGCAGTTAGCTACAGTGGGGCAAAAAAGTATTTAGTCAGCCACCAATTGTGCAAGTTCTCCCACTTAAAAAGATGAGAGAGGCCTGTAATTTTCGTCATAGGTACACTTCAACTATGACAGACAAAATGAGAAAAAAAAATCCTGAAAATCACATTGTAGGATTTGTAATGAATTTATTTGCAAATTATGGTGGAAAATAAGTATTTGGTCAATAACAAAAGTTTATCTCAATACTTTGTTATATACCCTTTGTTGGCAATGACAGAGGTCAAACGTTTTCTGTAAGTCTTCACAAGGTTTTCACACACTGTTGCTGGTATTTTGGCCCATTCCTCCATGCAGATCTCCTCTAGAGCAGTGATGTTTTGGGGCTGTTGCTGGGCAACACAGACTTTCAATTCCCTCCAAAGATTTTCTATGGGGTTGAGATCTGGAGACTGGCTAGGCCACTCCAGGACCTTGAAATGCTTCTTACGAAGCCACTCCTTCGTTGCCCGGGCGGTGTGTTTGGGATCATTGTCATGCTGAAAGACCCAGCCACATTTCATCTTCAATGCCCTTGCTGATGGAAGGAGGTTTTCACTCAAAATCTCACGATACATGGCCCCATTCATTCTTTCCTTTACACGGATCAGTCGTCCTGGTCCCTTTGCAGAAAAACAGCCCCAAAGCATGATGTTTCCACCCCCATGCTTCACAGTAGGTATGGTGTTCTTTGGATGCAACTCAGCATTCTTTGTCCTCCAAACACGACGAGTTGAGTTTTTACCAAAAAGTTCTATTTTGGTTTCATCTGACATTCTCCCAATCTTCTTCTGGATCATCCAAATGCTCTCTAGCAAACTTCAGACGGGCCTGGACACGTCTGGCACTGCAGGATTTGAGTCCCTGGTGGCGTAGTGTGTTACTGATGGTAGGCTTTGTTACTTTGGTCCCAGCTCTCTGCAGGTCATTCACTAGGTCCCCCTGTGTGGTTCTGGGATTTTTGCTCACCGTTCTTGTGATCATTTTGACCCCACGGGGTGAGATCTTGCGTGGAGCCCCAGATCGAGGGAGATTATCAGTGGTCTTGTATGTCTTCCATTTCCTAATAATTGCTCCCACAGTTGATTTCTTCAAACCAAGCTGCTTAGCTATTGCAAATTCAGTCTTCCCAGCCTGGTGCAGGTCTACAATTTTGTTTCTGGTGTCCTTTGACAGCTCTTTGGTCTTGGCCATAGTGGAGTTTGGAGTGTGACTGTTTGAGGTTGTGGACAGGTGTCTTTTATACTGATAACAAGTTCAAACAGGTGCCATTAATACAGGTAACGAGTGGAGGACAGAGGAGCCAACTTGCACAATTGGTGGCTGACTAAATACTTTTTTGCCCCACTGTACATACCTTTTCCACTAGCTTGTCCTGAAAGTTGTCCATAATCGTCTGGTCCATGGTGCGGCTGTCGTTTATCTTCCCAACCAGGTCCTGGACCTTCTTGCCAATGTCATCTATCCTGGAACTTAAAGCAAGAAAGTACATTTATTTCATTCATCTTAAATCAACATGAACGCATTGGTTGACTTTCCACAGATGACGTGACTTTCCGTTGAGTTTCTTCCTTTACTATGTGTCTCCAAATCGCGCGATAAATGAGCTGAAACGGAGACCGGAGTAGGACTTGAACTATTCACGAAAAAATAAAGAGTCTTGACTAGGGACTTAAATACCTTATCTGGTGTTCCTGACTCTCATCCGTGCTCATGGATGAAGATCTCTCACTGGTTGAGTCGTGGTCAGTGCCAAGACCTTCATCAGGGTCCATCTGGGGGCAGGATACATCCATCTGCAATCACAAGAACATACAGCGGAACTATTAGAATCAACGATGTAAATCGGATTTAACTATCTACTGTAACTAGATATATAATGTCAGAAAAGGTCAATCAATAGCTGTACCTGGGAAGTCTCATGTCTGGGTTTAGGAGTTGATTGTGAGGTGGAAGGCAGCTTGTCAAAGAAAAAGGCATCCATTTGCAGATCTTCAGATTACATATGAGAAATAAATGTGAATGTTCAGATTTTCGCCTTATATCTAGAGGTACAATGGCAATGCACTTCGCGTGACAGAACAGTGGGGGTCTCTGTTTCAGCTAACGTTAACTAACTGTTAGGTAGGTAACGTTAGTGGGTGGATAAGAAATTAACTAGCCAGCTGTGACAGTAGGTTGGACAGGAAACATTTTACTAACTGCACTGGAATGAAAAACGACGAACCTTATAGAAGACAGCTATTTGAAAAGTCTGCTTCTACAGGTAACATTACCTAGTTGGCTAGCTTACGTTATTGCATTTTGTCTAGTACTGCCGTTACATTAATTAAAACCCGTAGCTCGCTTACACCGACGATGCGGCTTGTTTACAAGCTAACGTTAGCTAGCTAGTTTTGGTAATATATCCTGGCTTGCAAGCTAGTTAATAATGGTACGACATTTTTACAATTCTCTGAGTATAATGTTTCCAAAATAGCTAGCTACTTACTACAAGCGTTGTGTAAAGAAAATAAGCCTTTGATTTTGAGATGGAACGTCAAATTGCGCGCCTGTTAGTTTCCCGGGAAAATAGCTAACTAACATTAGCCTCGAGCGCTAGTGGGGCAATATTGAGAGCCTTTCAGGGTCAACTATTTATTTTGAGGGAATAACATTTGATTTGAGTTAACACAACCACAGTCGGACATTATACAATTCTGCTAATGCTGCTGATTGTTAATCTAGGTTACTTAGAAGTACAATTCTCTAGTGAATGAAGTAAAACATGTCCATAGTATGAGCCCTAATACCCATAAAACCTGACAGTCAAACACGGAAATGGTTCCAATCGTTTTTCCACCATTACATTATTTCCAAACACTTAAAATGTGGGCTGTGTTTTGTGTAGGCTTAAATATTTTTGATATTTGTTTAAATTGAACCTCTATTTAACTAGGCAAGTCAGTTAAGAACAAATTCTTATTTACAATGACAGCCTACCCCGGACAACACTGGGCCAATTGTACACCACCCTATAGGACTCCAAATTACATCCAGATGTGATACAGCCTGGATTCAAACCAGGGATTGTAGTGAAACCTCTTGCACTGAGATGCAGTGCCTTAAACCTCTGCGCCACTCGGGCTTACCCTGGCATGATGTTTTGATAACCGTGTAGGACAAGGTGACTACTATTACAACTTTCCAGAGTAAGTTGAAAGCCGGACTGAGTACCCCACAGTTTGGGAACCGCTGGTCTAGTGGACTCCACTCCATGGTGAAGGGGGTTTATGTAGATTCCACCAACGGAGTGGAGCAGAGACCAGGCTTTGTGGAATCTAGCTCAGACTACATCGATATGCCCAAGGTCAATATAACTCCCGTACGGGCTCGGGAGAGACGAAGGTCGAAAGCCATGCGTCCTCCGAAGCACAACCCAACCAAGCCGCACTGCTTCTTAACACAGCGCGCCTCCAACCCGGAAGCCAGCCGCACCAATGTGTCGGAGGAAACACCGTGCACCTGGCCCACTTGGTTAGTGCGCACTGCGCCCGGCCCGCCACAGGAGTCGCTGGAGCGCGATGAGACAAGGATATCCCTACCGGCCAAACCCTCCCTAACCCGGACGACGCTAAGCCAATTGTGCGTCGCCCCACGGACCTCCCGGTCGCGGCCGGCTGCGACAGAGCCTGGGCGCGAACCCAGAGACTCTGGTGGCGCAGCTAGCACTGTGATGCAGTGCTCTAGACCACTGCGCCACCCGGGAGGCCCATAGTTCAACATTTAATTTGGGAGGTATTTAATATTTTACACATGTAAAATCTAGAAATCGGGCAGTCAAATGCACAAGGCATATAATTAGGCACACCTCTCAATTTTTTGGTGTGACATTGCGCAAACTCAAAAATAATGCGGTGCCTAACACGGAACCCAAACCGGTTGCGCGCGTGCGCCATCGTGCATAACCGTATTTTGTCCCCCCACGCCAAAAGCGATCACAACACGCAGGTTAAAATATCAAAACAAACTCTGAACCAATTATATTAATTTGGGGACAGGTCGAAAAGCATTAAACATTTATGGCAGTTTAGCTAGCTAGCTTGCACTAATTTGTCTGCTGTTGCTAGCTAATTTGTCCTGGGATATAAACATTGAGTTGTTATTTTACCTGAAATGCACAAGGTCCTCTACTCTGCCAATTAATGCACACATAAAACGGTCAACCGAATCGTTTCTAGTCATCTCTCCTCCTTCCAGGCCTTTTCTTCTCTTGACTTTATATTGCGATTGGCAACGTTCATAAATTAGGTGCATTACCGCCACTGACTTCGTTCGTCTTTCAG
Source organism: Salvelinus alpinus (assembly GCF_045679555.1). Taxonomy (NCBI): domain Eukaryota; kingdom Metazoa; phylum Chordata; class Actinopteri; order Salmoniformes; family Salmonidae; genus Salvelinus; species Salvelinus alpinus. The sequence goes on from NC_092087.1 coordinate 78,615,462, forward strand.
TCACCCACGTGGGTATAACAAATGTGGAGATGGCACGTGGGTACCTGCTTCTATAAACCAATGAGGAGATGGGAGAGGCAGGACTTGCAGCGCGATCTGCGTCAGAAATAGAACGGACTTCTATTTTAGCCCTTGGCAACGCAGACACTCGTTGGCGCAAGCGAGCAGTGTGGGTGCAATAATTGAATAACATAGATTTCTAAATTTATTTTGCAACGAGCGGTGTAGTCAGCCTGTTATGGGATTCCACTTCGCTCTGAGGCCAGCGGTGTTGCTGGCCTGGTCAAAGTGGTTATTGGAGGTTCTAATTTAGAGCTGGGCGAAATATGGATAAAAATCCATATTGCAAAAAATTGACTAAATTGATGCGATAACGATACATAGAACAATAAGTTTATAACGATGTGCACCAGTTTTTTTTTATCATCCTTTAAACTACTACTACTAGTTTGATGGTTGTAGCCATTGTCCCATTAACAATCACACATATTAGCAAACATATTTCATTTCAAACTTCACATTTTAGTATATGCTACTTATCATAATGAACGTTATCAGCAAAATAGCTGCGATAAGTTATCGGTATGGTCAATGTTAATCCTTTTCGGTTTATCGTACCAGCTCTAGTCTAATTAGTCCCTACCGTACTCCCTACATCATTTTCACTCCCTCAGCTTTGAGGGACACTTGTGCATATGGCAGAGGCGCGTGTGAACGCAAATGGAGGGCCGAGGGGCATGGGGAAGAGGGTGATTTGGGATTCAGTCATTACCTTTGTGCAAAGGAAGGAAGCAAATATAGCCAATTTTGACTTTGTAGCTGTGGAATCTAGTGGAAACCTTTTATCATCTGCACACAGGCTTTAAAATCACTGCACCATTTTAAGCACCGCCTTCAGTGAATAATAAATGCCCAAAACCCAAAACCAGGAACTACTGCTGCTCGTTATCACAATTCCACGTGAGCCTTGACAGATTCTCGCCGTTTCATCTGTCCACGAGAGATTAGCTGATTGTCAACCGACACTACCTTCTTTTGCGTTGACTTCTGTTCTGATCCTCTGGTTTGATCATGGGGGCGTGGATTAGGGGGCGGGACTACCCAAGGTTTCTTGTTCTCTCACAGTAATCTGCCAATCCTGTCTCGGTGCGCTATTCTCTCATCGCTGTTACCAGAGGGTACTGCCAGAGCGCCTTCAGCACCCTGGACAGTGGCCACCGCACGTGCTCTCCGACCTACGCTAGATCAAGCTCTCCTGCTAAGGAACCTCCCCTGCTTGCTCACCTAGGCAACACTGGAACACTTTTTCAAAGGGTTATGCGTGATCACATATCCCAATATAATCGAAACATAAAAGAACGGGTGGTTGTGAAGACATGATCAAAGTTGAGGATTTTGGCGGACAGCATTCACTTTACAATTGAATAACTGAAATTCCAAGGTGAGCGTTTTATGTTTTTCCACCAGCCTATTTGTGTTTAGAGATGGTACTTGAAATCAGTCTCTATCAATGACTCATTTTCTTTTCATGATCTTGAGTGAATAATATGCCACACATTTGTTTTTGTGTCCATTTGTTGAAATTAATACACAGTCAGTTAATGTACTTCTTATTCTGTGTATTTAAGTCTGCATGCAGCATTGACTCATTGAAAGGCTTGGATAAGAGAATCCTACAACCCCGGGACATTGTGGAGTAACTTTGTGAACGTTGTGAAGGAACTCATCGCAGAAAACATCCTGCATTACAAAGCAGCGGAACACCGCCAACATGGACGTCGTGAAAAGTTTCAACTTAACAGACAAAGCAGGACATTTGATAAAAATCTTTATTAATGATGAGGATATTCTCTATAAGGAATATAAGCCTCCTCCTAGGGACATTATCCAGCTGCCTAAATCCATGCTATATCTGCTGATGGCAGCTGTCGTGGTGGTGGCTGTGGCTTACGCTATCGTCGGTCACCTCATCAAGGACCTGGCCCTGGACATAGCAGGTAGTTGGGGGGGGACTTTAAGGACAAGGGATGTTACTTGAGATTGTGATTAACCTAACGGGTTACCTGCGCTCAGTACTCAGTACTATATAGATCAGAGTTTTAAAGAAAATCAAGGACCTGGCCCTGGAAATATAGCAGATAGTTAATCTCTTGGGGGGAATTTAAGGACAAGGAATGTTACTCGAGATTGTGATTAGCTTAATAGGTAACCTGCACATACTGTAATAGTGTTCTAGTTTAAAGTTCCAGTACTATATTGATCAGAGTTTTAAGTAGAAAGAACATACTGTATGTAGTGTACACTGGAGTGTATCAATCTATTGATGGATAATTGTACATTTGAGATATGTTTTAGCCTATTAGGTTAAAGACTGTACAGCAGTTGAAAGGTTAGAGGGGGGTTACCTAGGGGATAAGGAATGAGATTCAGACTAACATGTTGACTGCACACATGATTATGTATAACTTCATCAGCACTCTAGGCTAGAGTGGAGTATTAATAGATCATTGCAATTGCAGAATTTCTTAGAGAAGATAATTTTGACCCATTGACTTTATGTTAGCAGGTCTCTGTGGAAAACAATTTTGACTTAAAGCAAATGTAATGCTTTTGTGGGAGAATCTACTGTATAGAAGGGATTGTGTAATACCGGCCCCCATTCGTTTCTATCCTACTAATCACCGAAGAGCCGCGGATAGCCTATGCTCCTTGAGGCATGATCGGCCTAAGTAGGTACAAAGTAGGCCGTAAATCACACCATCCACCTCTCTCTATCCACAGACTGCCTGCAGAAGACATGTTGTACCCATTGTGTTTCTATTGTTTAGCAGGCCTCTGTGAAAGATTTGGATGTGATAATAGCCTACATTTTATGAACTGGGGAAACCTAGGAGAAAGGAGTCATATCTCTAACCACCATTAATTTCTATGCTACTAATCACACCATCTATCCCCACTTCTCTCTCTCTCTCCACACAGACTGCCTGCTGGGTCCCGTGGAGCCTGACCCCCTGAAGGATGGTGACCTGAAGCCCTGCGGTCCTTCCCACATGCCCCCCATCATGACCAACTCCCACCACAACGCCTTCCACGTCTGGGACACAGACAACGTCATCATCCCCATGACCCCCATCGAGGGGAGCCCTCTGGCCAGCCCGCTGCTGAATGTCATAACTCACATACCCTCCTTCTTCCCGCACTCGCTCAGCGTCAACAGCCCTGCGTTGAGCCATTCCCTACCTGGCCGAGAGATTAGAGAGTCGGACGCCTAAGGCCGACCACTGGAGGCAGGTAGCCTAGCGGTATGAGAGAAATGTCGCTAGTAATGGCCAACTCTGGCCGTGACCCCAGTCTCCGAGGGTGTCTCAGGGAAAGTGGGATATGCAAAATCACATTTTCCAATTCACACACTTGTACATGTGTGAAATAGGACACATATAAGCACCGACCCACAAGATACGGTGAAATAAGCACAAAGAGAGCAAGAGGCCTAGGGACCACCCATGGGATGATGCAATACTTTATCAAAGGTGACCCACCTGCTCTGAAGATGGAGGATTGTTTAGCATGAGTGTTTTGTCTAGAATAATCAGCCGCCATTCAGGGCACGGTGCAATAACACTCATTTTAAAGGTTATTTTGAGGACAGTAGGCTTACAGTCATAAAGGTACATTTTAATACAGTACTGGTAAACCATATTTAGTTAGCGATTCCATTAGCGGTTATTCTGGTGTTCATCTTAATTTGATTCATATGGCTCATGTCATTTTCAGTACCAAACCTGTAGCATGCTAGCAGATCTCTATGCTGTACCAAACCTGTAGCATGCTAGCAGATCCCCATAGACGTCCAGTCATTGTATTGGCACATAGCATTGGCTTGTGAAACTACCTCTATTTTCCTTCATACTCTTACTGGACACAGAGACATAAAAATGGTTTCCACAAGTTCATCTAACTCGGGGGAAGTAGATAAAGGGCCTCATTGCCAAAATCCCGAAGTATCCCTTTAACAGTACCAAACTTCCTTGTTTAGCCTCAACACATTCCATCCCAAAATGTCAGAGGAGCAAAAGAAAGACTTTTGAATGTTTTGGGCACATCATTGTGTATTCACCGGGTGAAAAGAAAATCACGGGACATCGTAGGACTGCACACAATCGATTGACGGTTTTATGCCGCTTTTGTAATTTCACCAACTTGGTTGGAGAGTTACAGATATCCGTCAAGCTTAATGTATATGGATGGACCTTTTCTGGAGTTGGCCAAAGTGGACATATTCTTCACATCTTTCCTATCAAGGAAACCCCAGTTGAACAGGCAGGGATACTGCCTCACTTGGCCAGGTTTCCCTTGGCAAAGAGGTCTTCTGACCTCAATGGGACCATCTGGTTAACTAAAGGTGAAACTAAAGGGGAATCTGATTTAAAACCAAAGTTGGTGGCAGCAGTGCAATGACGGAAACGGAGTGATGGAAGCGTTACCTATCATCTCTCTTTAAAGCTTGAGGGGATAGCTTAAGATCGACCGACAGTTGTGTATTAATGGCGATGGGACAAGGAGAGGGATGCCGGACTTCCCCTGTGAACTTTCCATCGGATTTGTGCCAAGTCACCACACTTCCTTCCTCTCTTTGACACCACCATACTAGTGACTTTTCCTCCTCGAGCATTGAAACATTAAAACTACCAATAAACACAGAAAAATGGCCACATTTGCGTGCTTTATAATGAATCTAATGTTGACTGTTCAGTAGGCCTATATATATGTGGTCTATTATTTCTTTCTTTACCAGTATGGGTGTCAAAAGCAAAGGCAGCTGGTGGCGTCTTAATTGGGGAGAACGGTCTCATAACTATGGCTAGAACAGAATGAATGGAATGGTATCAACCACATGGTTTCCATGTTTTTGTTACCATTACATCGACTCCATTCCAGCCATTATTATGAGCACTCCTCCCCTCACCAGCCTCCTGTGGTCAAAAGTTATGGTAAAGTGAGTGTGGGATAACATTCAAAACTTCAACTAAAAGAGGACTTTGTGTAAATATATGTTTGTGCGAATATGGTATTAGATTCATTCTGTTTGATAACACCTGATACTAAGGTTATTTCCAGGCTTCAGCAGGATTAGCTTAGTTGATTTACTAATTAACTAGTAGGGTTGAATTAATTCAGTTAGTAGGGGTGAGGTTAGGTTAAGGTGAGTCTGTGTGATTCCCATACAGGTGGCCTGGGAAGAGGTTCGTGATAGGCCTATCTAAACAGTATTTTAAGTGGAAACACACTACCTTATGCAAACAAATACTAGAGGGTAAGCACACAGTAGTAGAATTCAAGTACAGTGTAGTATATTTCAATCCTGTTGCTAGTTATGTTCCATAATTGATGCAGTTTTCCAGAAAGGCATAATGTTACACAACTTAAAACAAACAATTCTAATTTAAGCTGGATGTTACCTGATATTGCATGTAGGATTTGATACTGTTATGCTATTTTATAGCTTTTATCGTCACACTTGATGCCGACTGCGCTCATCCCATCTGTGCGGGTCTTTCAAGTGCCTGTCTTCCTTTATTGGGAGAGCAGAAGAGGGGGATTAAAGAGAGAAGATTACACACGCAGCTTAGCCCTCTCTAATACAGACTCCTTTTATTACTTTTCAGACAGGGAATTAGAGGCTCAGAGAGCAGTTTAATCTGAGGCAGAAGCTCAGAACCTTAGACAGCTGTTATGGAATGATCTTATCAGGGCAGCAGTTTAGTGTACTAACGGGAAATGAGATGTATTGTCACGTTAGTTTTGATGGATTCATCCACAGTGTTCTCCCATCTCAACCATTGATTGAGATGGTTGAGATTGGCATAGTCTGCCATCCTAACTGAGCTGCCGGAGAGGAAGGTAACTAACTGTTCAGGGATGTGACCATGAGACCAATGGTGATTTAAAACAGCTGTTTCCTTCCTCTCTGGCAGCTCAGTTAGGATGGCAGAACGTCACACTATTACTATGGAGACGGAACAGAAGTTCATCTGAGTTAATTTCATCCCCAGCTTTGGAGGACAAAGCTCAACCTCATATAGGGTAAACCTATCAAACTATTAGTGTTACTGTCGGTTGGATTATAAACCTTGACTCAACTGTTTGACCATGACCAGAGGATGTAAACCAACTACTCTGTACACATTTTAATAGGAAACTATATATGAGAGAATGTGTGTAAGTTGACAAGAAATATCAAAGACCACACCTGCAAGACCTCTTGGGGTGGTGATGTATATCACATTGTCTTGGGCAGTCAGCACATGGCTGAAGCTACCTGCCGTATTAAGAGCAGATCTAGGCCTAATAAAAAGCATAAGCCCAGCAGTGACACTTTAGACACGTTGGCGTTGGGAGTAGGTATCGCTCCACACCGGTAAAGAGGGCTTAATGCAGGACTAATGAGGACTCCGCAAAGGTCGTTCTGACTCAGACTAACTGGGACACTGCTAGAGTTCCACTTGAATGTTCTAGAACTGATTCTAGAATTTTTATGTAACGTTTCTAGAATGTCAATGTGTGAGAGACAGTTTTACTGGATGATTTTTAACCACTCATAAATGTGTTTATACAAGGCAAATGTATGTTTAACTTGGTTATCCAATAAAGATCAGGCCCGGATGTCAGTCCACAGTGGGAGAATAGGCCTGCTAGGTAGAGATACAGTATAACCACTGCGGTAGAGGGCATTTTGGGATCATCCTAAAACGGATTGGAGATTGGAACATGTGACGAGTGGATAACCGATCCCTGCAGTTTGGGACATTGTAGTGACTGGTAGGTTTGGCCAAACTGAAGGATTCCCATTTTTCAACACCTGTGATGTTGCATGCAAAGTCGTGCTGTGATTTAACTATTGTAGGGAGACAGCCAAATTATACAAAAAGCACAGCTGGTTTGGGGGAACATTGTGTGTAGACAATTGGTTTTTGACATCCTCAGCTATATGGGTAATGAAATGTCTTCATAAAGTTGCAGTTAACATAATGCTGGAAGAGATAAAGTTTCATGGCGTTGCAATAAACATGCTACAGTATCTAATAATGTAAACATGTTACAGTATCTAATAATGTAAACATGTTACAGTACCTAATGTAAACATGCTACAGTGTCTAACAATGTAAACATGTTACAGTACCTAATGTAAACATGCTACAGTATCTAATAATGTAAACATGTTACAGTATCTAATAATGTAAACATGTTACAGTACCTAATGTAAACATGCTACAGTGTCTAACAATGTAAACATGTTACAGTACCTAATGTAAACATGCTACAATATCTAATCATGTAAACATGTTACAGTACCTAATGTAAACATGCTACAGTGTCTAACAATGTAAACATGTTACAGTACCTAATGTAAACATGCTACAGTATCTAACAATGTAAACATTCTACAGTACCTAATAATGTAAACATTCTACAGTACCTAATAATGTAAACATTCTACAGTACATAATAATGTAAACATTCTACAGTACCTAATAATGTAAACATTCTACAGTACCTAATAATGTAAAGATGCTACAGTGTCTAACAATGTAAACATTCTACAGTACCTAATCATGTAAACATTCTACAGTACCTAATCATGTAAACATTCTACAGTACCTAATCATGTAAACATTCTACAGTACCTAATCATGTAAACATGCTACAGTAACTAATAATGTAAACATGCTACAGTGTCTAACAATGTAAACATTCTACAGTACCTAATAATGTAAACATGCTACAGTACCTAATCATGTAAACATGCTACAGTACCTAATCATGTAAACGTGCTACAGTACCTAATAATGTAAACGTGCTACAGTGTCTAATAATGTAAACATTCTACAGTACCTAATAATGTAAACATTCTACAGTGCCTAATAATGTAAACATGCTACAGTACCTAATATAAACGTGCTACAGTGTCTAATAGTGAAAACGTGCTACAGTACCTAATAATGTAAACATGCTACAGTGTCAATATAATATAACAATATAAGGGGCGGCAGGTAGCCTAGTTGTTAGTGGTTTGTACTAGTAACCGAAAGGTTGCAAGATCGAATCCCCGAGCTGACAAGGTAAAAATCTGTCGTTCTGCCCCTGAACAGGCAGTTAACCCACTGTTCCTAGGCCGTCATTGAAAATAAGAATTTGTTCTTAACTGACTTGCTTGGTTAAATAAAGGTACAAAAAACATGCTACAGTATCTAATAGTGTTTAACAAGAGCTACAAAGTCAGGTAGAAATATATGTAATTATATCTATTCATTAATTACATTAACAGTTCAGACATCCCGATATAGTCTCAGGTTAGTTGAAACAGAATGTTGTAATCAACCCTACCCATGACCCTGAAAGGGGAATATCACTCAACTCTTGTTTGGTATTTAAACTTGACTGCTGACATGCAAAACATTTTGGGACTGAATCAAGTGAACTAATGAAAAAAAATACCAAAGTATCATTTTGGAGTGGAATTCCACTTTAAGGTTTTGACTCCATGGTGTGACTGACTCAGGCATCTGGCTACATGACCTGTTCTCAGTAAGTCTCTGGCCCTATCCCGTTCTATCCCTGTCCTGCTCTCAGGTCAACTAAGCTCAGCTCCCTACTGTACCTGCCAAGGCCGTGACGATTGCAACCGGATGATCCGGGCCTGCCTGGCTACTACACAATTGGCTTATATTTCAACTCTAACAATTTGTATTTTCTAGTGTACTAAATGACTTGAATGCATACATTGGTAAATAAAAAATGGATTGTGCAACGTGGCCAAGGATAAGATGTTGGCAAGGTATTGTAGGCTACCTCACACAACATGCGTTGACATCAACCTAGGACAATACTGGTACAGTGTGTTTAGGTCCAATCCTATTGGTGGGTCTTGACAGTGCCAACACCATTCAGCCCTGATCCCTATTGGTCTTCTATTGGCAGCAGACCAAGAGGCTCTCTTCACCAATGGACGTAAGTGCATGGTCAGCAGCACAACCAGAGACAGCCTACTCCCTCATTTTATCTGGTTCATATGCAGTCAATGAATAAAAGCAGACCAGACGCTAATGCATTGGTGCCTACAGTATGGGAGCGCCACCCCTTAAGCGGACAGTAACTGACCATTTTAAGACAGCGGGACATCATTTACCCACCATCTTTAAAAAGAGCATGGTCAGCAGCACTCACCCTAACTTCAACACGACCACCTCTGCTACCTACAGCCAGTGGGTTCAGGGCTTCATGGAGAGACGGGCATGTATTTTATATCTAAATAGAGCAAATGTTGTTTGAAAAGAAGTGGAGCAGACGTCAAGCTGTCCAACTATCTAAGACCAATTAGATCATGACGTTTGGACTTAAGTGAACACCCTTCAAATGAGTTATTACAGTAATCAACCCTTGTCAGAGCCTGGCCTTTGAGTCAATTAATTTAGGACACTGGAATACGCTTCGTCACTGTTTCTTAACTAGCGGTGCAGTGAAATAGCTTAATCACCAGAGGGCAGCATGTACAAGGATAAATAGATGACTTGGTCCATCAACGTCAATGTAATGGGCTAATGCTGAGGTCCAATATAGCAAGCCCTGAAAGATTGGCATCAATATGTACAAACTACAGGAAAACAAATCCAAAAGGTTATTTATTCTTTAAAACGAACACAAAAAAATCTTACATTTAAAAAAAGAATTAAACATCCTTTCATTAATTTATTAAAATACATTATTCTCCTTTATGCTACATTCGGGCAAACTCACTGCCAAGGTTGTTTTCTAAAAACTCATCCACCAAACATGAGCTATAATAACTGCCAGTCTGTATCCACACCTCAGCCATCCAACCTATTGTACATGGTCAATATCTAGCCCTTACGAAGGACTACATTTGAGTAAATTGTACTTCGACAGAATTGAACTGCTAAAGTAGAAGTATTGTAAAATAAATCAATGTAGTCCTTAATTTAAGGGCTAGGTCATATATACAGACACGTCAATTGTGACCGTTTACGTCGTCATCTCTTCCACTAGGGCTAATCCTTGTCGTCGCTGCCATTTTGGTCATCGTCGATGTCCCTGCGTGGCAAGACAGTGCGGTACAGAGACGTCCCTTTAGCCTGGATGAAGGTGAGCGTCATCTTGTCCTTGGTTACCTTCAATACAAGACAACTTTATTGATCCCCTCAGGGAACGGCAAATGTACGTCTGAAATGGCACCCTATTCCCCATGTAGTGCACTATTGACCAGAGACTATTGAGAAGAGTCTGCCATGTGACACATCCAAAGTCTGTCTACAAGTATCAAAAACACAAACAGTATACAGATAAGACAATTCAATAAAACACTAGAATGGACAATTCTATTTATGACTGACCTCTGCGTGGACAAAGCCTCCCAGGGTAGAAGCCTGGCCTGTAAAAAACTTGAGGGTGTCTTTGGGGACATGGTGCCAGTGACGCCTGTCTGGGTCCAGGAAGTTACCAGCACCGCTTACTACATAGCCCACACCAGACTCCTTCAGGTACTGAGGAGAGAATAGGGAGAGGGGGAAATCAGTCAGGGTCATGTTTGGCAGAGCTCAAACATTTTAAAACAGAGCCACTACCTGAAAAGATTTAATTGTGTTGAACATTTTTCTACAGTTTGCCATTCCGAACGATACCATGATGCAACTTAAAAACCTCTTAAGGATCCACCCTTTTTTTCCCAATTTTCACCTAAAATGACACCCAAATCTAACCTCCTGTAGCGCAGGCCCTGAAGCAAGGATATGCATATTCTTGGTACCATTTGAAAGGAAACACTTTGAAATTTGTGGAAATGTGAAAGGAATGTAGGAGAATATAACACAATAGACCTGGTAAAAGATAATACAAAGGAGGAGAAAACTTTTCTGTATTTTTTTGTACCTTCATCTTTGAAATGCAGAAGGCCATAATGTATTTTTCCAGCCCAGGTGCAATTTAGATTTGTCATTAGATGGCAGCAGTGTATGTGCAAAGTTTTAGACTGATCCAATGAACCATTGCATTTCTGTTCAGAGTTTTGTATCAAGACTGTCTAAATGTGCCTAATTGTTTTTTTAATAACTTCATGTTCAAAATTGTGCTCTCAAACAATAGCATGGTATTCTTTCACTGTAATAGCTACTGTAAATTGGACAGTGCAGTTAGATTAACAAAAATGTAAGCTTTCTGCCCATTTCAGATATGTCTATGTCCTGGGAAATGTTCTTGTTACTTACAATCTCTTGCTAATCGCATTAGCCTACGTTAGCTCAACCGTCCCGTGGAATGGTCACCGATCCCGAAGGAGTTTTAACATTATCCATCAATAAATCGAAAATGCTAAAGTGACATGCTAAAGTAAACAATCTTCCATATGGCCTTCCTTGAACAGCAACCCTCTAGTTGACAGAATAATTGGTTACACCACTAGTGGTTTAGGAGAAGACTATGCGAAATTAAGTTTCAAAACCTCCACAAACCTGCAGGTTGTGGTCGTGACCACAGAAGTATGCAGTGGCCTTGTGTTTGACCAGAAGGGGGCGTAGTCTCTTCAGGAGGCACTCTGTGGGGCCGTGCTCGGACACTGACCACACCGGGTAGTGACCAGCCACAAGCAGGAAGTCAGCCTTGGACTGGGCCATCCTCTGTTGCAGCCAGGTCAGCTGGTAGGTGGATACAGTAAATTAAGACTTAGTTATTGATAATTTCCTCTATTATTGTTTTTTGAATTTGATGGAGAATTTGTCAGCAGTTGCAATTAATTAACCATAAGGACAAGAGAAGAATAACAAAAGTGTAAAAAGTACATCCAGTTGCAACAATGGTCAGGTTGACAGGGTCGGTGGAACAAAGAAAGTCAATAGAATCTCAAATCCTAAAGTGACTTTAAAAGTTCAAGCCAAAAACATTTTATTTAACAAAGCTCAGAATAATCTATGTACCTGTCGGTTGGCCTCAATGGTGCTGAGGGGTCCGCGGGGCTTCTCATCAACGTAGTCGTCAGAGTTACCACACAGCATCACTGTATCCAGCATCATGATGCTCAGAGTGCGCTTGGTGTTGGGGATACGGAAGTTCAGCTCGTAGTAGTAGTGAGGGAACCGCCTGAGGGAGGATTGAGGCTCAATGAATGAAGACTGATCGATCAAGGTAGAGATAGAAACAGCTCAGTGAAACGGTCTGCATCCCAAATGGCACGCTAATCCCAACAGTGTACACTATTTTAGACATTTGGGATACAGACTAGGGTTATGCAGTGAAAAGTGATTCTGCTGCACAATACAGCATTCATGATCAACAGAGATGCGAAAAAAAGGTTTTATGCTGTCAAAGACTTGCATAAGTTCTAAGCAAAGACAGTGGATAAATGAAGATGTCCCACTCAGGCCGTTTACCATTGAAAAAAAGGGTCACAGTTCCGTTCTGCTGAAGGAGTGGCTGTCCCATAGGCACCAATGCATTATCAGCTGGGTCTTGTCTGCTTAGTTCATGAACCAGAAAAGAGTAGTGAGTGAGATGTCTCGCCTCTGGTCTAAGTGTCCGTTTCTTACCATCTGTCAGACTTGCGGCTGTAGTCGATCTGAGCCTTGACGTTGCCCTTATGGTCGTGGTTTCCAGCCAGGATGTACCAGGGAATGTTGAGAGAGTCAGCCGTGTACACGCGCTCAAAGGTATCCTGAGGGCAGAGGTCATTTTAGACAGATTGATAAACAAGCGCATTCCCATTCTGTTTGCAAACCATACACCTTTCAAATTCCTTAAGACGTAACAGACACAGCAACTAACCATTAGGATCAGAAAAACATTCACAGCAAAGAAAGTAAAGATATTTGTTATTTTTGCCATAGCTGGAGTACAGCTGGAGTTACTCTGCTTAACTGACCTGGAATCTTGGAGAATCTGCACTGTTCACTCCAGAGTAGTAGAAGTTATCACCCAGGGCCAGAACAAAGTCTGCGCCCATCTGCTCTGCTATCTTGCCCATCTCCCAGGCCGTAGCCTTCTCCACCCGTGTGATGTAGGGAGGGTAGGGCACCCCGCCCCAGTCCCCCAGAGCCAGGAACCGGATGGACGTTTGGTTCTCTGGGGGAGAAACAACCACCATACATGTAGTATTATAGCCATTTAACAGACACTTTTAACCAAAGAAATGTACAGTTCAAGTGTATGAGGCCCATGCAGGAATCAAACCCATTACATCCTTCAACAAACACATAGCATCTCAGGACAAGGTAGTGTATATAGACAACTTACTATAACAGATTGATTTGTAGCCAAATGGGATGTGTCAGTGGAAGTATAACTGAAAAGCAGTGGGCTGGTGGGAGGTGCTATAGGAGGATGGGCTCAGTGTAATGTCTGGAATGGAATCAATGGAACAGAGTCAAACATGGGTTTTCCATATGTTTGATACCATTCCATTTATTCCATTCCAGCCATTACATGAGACGGTCCTCTTATAGCACCTCCCACCAGCCACCACTGTTGAAAATGTACATACTGCTGCTTTGCTCCAGGTCCTGGAAGACAGTGGGAAAGCAGTGGACCACAGTGAGGGCAGTCAGCAGGAGGGTGAACAGGGGAAGGGCCATCTGAAGGACAAAAACAATTCATGATAACTTGCTTGTCCAATGTTAGGACTATAGAAGAACTGAAAATACTCTGATATGGCACTACAGATTGTAGCATTCTCCCTGACAAAGCACAAACTACAGATTGAAACTAAAACATGCAAACACTGCCAACTCAGCACAAGCAATAACCTCACATTGCACCAACTAAGCAAGAAAACTACCACAAGTAACCAAGGCTCTCGCATCATGTGTTGACAGACTCAATTCTCTATCTTCCCCAGAGCAAGCACCCCTTCTTGCAAGTCCAAAATGTCTGCTTATTGATTGTTAAGTGAGTTGACCAATCCCAGTTGGGACTCGCTGTTGCCAGTCAGAGTTCTAGTACCACTGTGGCAGGGAAGATAGTAATACAGCTTGTCAGAGTTGATAATTAGGTTAATGTTAGGGTTAGCTAAAATGCAAACAAATTCAACTTTTGAATTCAATTTGACATAAGCTGTATCCTGTCGAACCATGAACCAGGGAAGGGTCATGACTCGTGATCTCATCTCTCTCATGCCCGTTGTATTAGAAGTATCAAATAATGAATCTAGCAGAAGTTTTGTACCTAACAAACTATTTCAAATAACCTACATCTCACCTACAGAACTACTTCTCCAAACCCCAGATACAGAGCAATCAACTTTACATGAAGTAAAAACAGAAAATGCAGATCTATTTAGCAAAAAACAAATAGCCAGCCATATTCCGTATGAAAAAATCCTGAAAGTGCTGTTTCTCCTACACTGAAACCCTACAGGTTGATAAGAATGTTATGTAAATACACTCACTGTGATGTTGGCGAGGTGTCCTGACTGTCCTACTGCAGCCGGGTCAACAATGTCTGTCTATTCAGTTTCAGTCTCCACTCCTCTTTTATCAGATCCTGATTGAACCAAGGTAACCCCAGGGCCACCCCCAGCCACACCCAACCCCACCCCCAGCCACACCCAACCCCACCCCCAGCCACACCCAACCCCACCCCCAGCCACAACCCCAGGCCAGTCTGTGATCAATCCCAGACTACGACCACGCCACTGGAGCATGACAGTTGCTCACACTCTTCACCCCGAGTCAGTCTTGGGACCAGAGGAGTGCTGGCATGTGACTGACATTGGTTATAAAAGCTAATGGTCAGACTCCACATTTTCCACCTCAGTGTTTCTCCTTTTCTGTCTCTCAAACTTTTTTCTTCTCTCCTCTGTTTGCTCTCTCCTTATCCTCTGTTCACCAGTATCTTGAAGGCTTGGATTGCTTTTGAGCAAGGGGTCTTATTCCTTTTCTTGGAATGCACCCCCCCCATATGTTTGCAAAAAAAATAAGTAGTTTACTTATCAGTGCTTATAAATCACAGCTAGTTTCACTTCACTGTTTACTACTGTACATTTACCTCTATGACCCCACCAGGCCCCACCTAGCAGCATTGTGTGACCTTGCCATATTCACTCATCTGTCAATGTATGGGCAGATTCTGAGAAACATGACCTGAGAGGTCCTGAGGTCAAAGGAGCTGCACATCAATGATCTAACAGTACGTGTCAAACCACAGATTAGCCATTATATTGACCAGGTACTCAATTGGCCGCTCTAACAATGAAAATAAATGTCTTCACAAATGGAAGGGATCAGGTGGGACCATTCTAGCTAATGTGTTTGGACACACCTACTCATTCCAGGGTATTCTTTATTTATTTCTACATTGTAGAATAACACAGAATAACACTTTTTTGGTTACTACATGATTCTGTGTGTTATTTCATAGTTTTGTCTTATTCCACAATGTAGAAAATAGTAAATAAAGAAAAACACTTGAATATGGTCCAAACTTTTGATTGGTACGGTCTATCTACACACACACACACACACACGTATATAGCAGCATTGTATAGATAGATATCTATATTGATGACTTTTTCAATGCTACTTTGAACTTATCCAATCACAGCTGTGAAACACAGAGGGACTTATGAGGTCACCATGTTTGCAGCAGACACGATCACAGTTCAATAGAAATGCTGGTGGCGAGTGATTGATCCGTTTGATCAATTCCAATAGTGTTTTTTCTCAAATTTGCCGGGATGTTACTTGTCCTACTTATATCAGTAGACTCAGAACAACCTAAGCATTACAAAACGTACATTAGATCAAATAAGCCATTACATTTTTTGTTAACCAACTTCGACACTCATTGACCTCCACACAAAAACTACTAGCTTGGCAAATGAAAAAAAACGCTGCATCTTCCTCTCTGGTCAAACTTATTCCATGATAACCCACAGCCTTTCGTTCCTCCCTTTTACTTGATTGATGAATTAAGGTCACTAATTAGTAAGGAACTCCCCTCACCTGGTTGTCCAGGTCTTAAACAAAAAAAACAGCAGACAATAGGCCCTTCATGGAATGAGTTTGAGACCCCTGTAGTAGAACAGGACAGAGAATATGTATGGAGGTTAATCAGAATTGTGGGAAAAAGCTGTGAATAAAACAGTATTGCATGTATATGGGGCTATATTTAAAATGTACAATTTACACCACAATGGATGTTCTTCATTTATGTCATATGGTTTTTGAAGAATGATTAACAAGCAGACGTTCTCAATTAACTGATAGTTGTAAGTTGCAAATAAACTCTTCTAGCTACAGTACATACAGTGACAGTGGGGTATGGTAGGCCAGGCTCTAGAACCACAATGAGGAAGTGCATTCAGTGGCTATTGGCTAAGAGTAGAAACTAAAGCATAGCATACCTTCAGAGAAAGCCTTTGGGTCATTGGCTCCCAATGCATGAGCCATGATCTGCATCGTAATGTTACTTGTGAGGATCATCCCTGGTATTTTAAAGTGATGCTCAAGATAAGCTAGCTACATAGTCTTTCTAGGCATTTAAAATGTAACCACCGCCAGTCAGGTCAACTATAGGATTCAGTCTATATTCAATACAGAACTAAAGGTAATAAATAACAAGTTGGCCCGCAGCATGAAAACATGTCAGGGGATCAGTTGCCATGTGGAGAAGAAGCCTAAACACAGTAAACCTGGGTTCAATAACTACTTGATACCTTTCAAATACTTTGAGCGTTCGCTTTAGGCTGCCTGGAGTTTGAGTTTGTACATTTGGGACCTTTCTATTGTTTGCATTGCAACAGGCAAGCTCAATCAAGCACAGAAAAGTATTTCAAATAGTATTTAAACCCAGGTCTGAAAAACAGTTGTCAGTGTATGTAAAGTATGACACTTTGCTCCAAAATAAAAGTAATTTATTCTTACAAACAACCAGATACAAGCCTTTTACCGAAACCTTACAATGAAACAGGAATTAGCACATTTCCATTGCTCTTTCACATAAAAATCCAAGTTACTGTCAACTTGTTTTTTTACCACACTGCTGGTTAATATAATAACAGTTAAAACATAAAACAGTGATTCAAATTAAAATCGAAAAGAAAAAATGTAAAGAAAACAAGTCTTTGAAATAAGAACAGATTCTCCCTTTACATTCACATTCAACCTCGGGTGGCTTGACAACAGAAAAAGTGTTAAAAAAAGAAAAAGAAACTTGAACAAAACAAGAAGTCTATGACCCAAGATAGCATCATTCTGAAAGCACTATTATTATTTCCTTTTTGTAATCCCTATACAGAACTGAACTACTTGTTAGACACATTTAGGTTACATTTACCACATGGTAAATAAAGAAATAGTCTGGTTTATGAAATAAAGTGATGGTGAAAATGACTGAGGGTTTAGGATTAATCAATTTTAGATCAATATAATGAAAGTAGAGAAAGACATGAGGGTCTTCTTTTCCTCTGGGGGAAGGCTTTAGAGGGTTGGTGGGGGGCTTGAGAGAGGGACGTGGTGTGTGTGGTACCTCCTATTTGTACTGATAGTTCATGTTTCCATATCCTGTGGGGTAGGAGGTCTGCTGGGTCTGGGGAGTAGCAGCCGCCCCGTAGCCCTGGGCGGAGGCGTTCCCGTACATGCTGAAGCTCGATTGGTTGCCGTAGCCTACGGACCAATGAAACATCAATAAGAACAAGGCATTAAATAATCAACCAATCAGATGCTCTACTAACACTCTTTAAACAATTATTAAGACCACATTTGGATATCAAGTGACTAAAGACAGAACCAATATCAGAAATAATACCAGAATTCTCTATATATTGGTATACACACATACAGAGCCTTCAGAAAGTATTCCCACTCCTTGACCTTTTTCACATTTTGTTGTTACAGCCTGAATTTAAAATTGAATAAATGTGGATTTTTTTGTCACTGGCCTATACACAATACCCCATAATGTCAAAATGGAATTATGTTTTTAGAAATGTAAACATTGGAAAAGCTGAAATGTCTTGAGCTAATAAGTATTCAACCCCTTTGTTATGACAAGGCTAAATTACGTTCCATTATTTAATAAGTTGCATGGACTCCCTCTGTGTGCAATAATGGTGTTTAACATGATTTTTGAATGACTGCCTCATCTCTGTACCCCACACATTATCATCATCCTCTGTTAGAATACTTCTGAAGGCACTGTTACATCAGCCAGTTACCGGTGTATGAATGCGTGTATGAGTGTGTGTGGCGGTAGGGGCCTCCTTTGACCCCTTATATAGATTTTCACTCACCGAATTCCAACTCACCATAACTGTACATTTGGCCCCCGGTGACAGAGCTGGGGTAGGCTGTACTGTACATAGAGTAGTCCACCTGTTGTTGCTGGGTCTGTTGGGCTTGAGCCTGAGCTGCAGTCAGCAGACTCTTCTTATCCCCTCCGTAGCCATAACTATAGGGGCTCTGCTGGTCCAGGGGAGGGGGCACCGACTGGTAGGCACCCAGGGAAGACGCACCGACCTGGGCTTGGGCAGTCATGGCGGCCGAGGTGGCGGAGGCGGTTATGGCCGGTGTGGTGTAGGATGATTCGGGGTAGAAGGTGCCGTAGCCGGTGGTGTTGCCGCTGGCGTCTGCCTCTGTGGAGGCGTCACCGGTGGAGGTGGTTGTAGTGGAAGCAGCCTCTGTTGCACCCATACTGTACAGATTGTCTGAGGGAGAAATGGACAATGAAGTTACGATTGTGCGATTGGTGAAAGGAGGACATTTAGTATTGGTTGGATGAACACTTAGCAAATGCTTTGAAGGGGATCTTTTTGAGAAAAACTGAGAAATGTATAGTGATTGTCTCTGTATCTCAGCCAAACAACTTCAACTAGGAAGTAAAAATACGGTTTATTTTCCTTTTAATTAGTCTTATTATACATTATTATTATTATTATGATGACAAATGCTCAACATTGTGTTGCAGCCCAGCCTCAGCATTTAAGTCAACATGATGGAGAGAGATGCTAGGGTTTAAATAAGAGAAGCAATGTGTAAGTGTTAAGACTCAACTTAGAGGCCAAGGAGGACAGAAAGCAAAGCTAGCAGTCAGGGCCCCCTTAGCCCACTTCTGGGGCCCCATTCCTCCCTTCTTTGAAGTAGGCCTAATCACTAATTCAATCATTATACAGGTGATGCAAGGGGGGCACATGGCTATCCAATTCATGGATTTCTAGTGAGTGATAGGTTAGGTGTGTTCATTTGTGTTTGGTAACTTATCTCTTTAGCCTTATCTATTCTATAGCCACTATAGTCTATTGAGTCACTGGTACCCATTTGAATTCCTTAAAAAGTACTTCCTTCAAGTATAATCATTAGTTCCCTTGACAACAGTGTGGAGAGAAGACACTTACGATAACCAGAGCCAGCACTGCTTCCATAATGGTAGTTTGCTGTTAACAAGAAAAGAGATATACATTTATTACCTTAACGCAAAGGAGCCCAAAAGAGTTGGACGATTTCCTAACAAGCTCTCTAGAACAGTCCGACTACAGGCTTATTGTCTAGTCATTAACTTATTTACTAAATAATCTAAAATAAACCATATTTGAATGATTTTCTGATAACCTCATCTCTGTGAGAACATGCTCTTAAAGGCTTTAAGTCCAGTCTAGATCCTGAGATAGACAGTCCAAGTGAAGCGTCCTACTTTGGTTGTAGCTGCTGCCAGTCGTAGGTTTTCCTCGACCCCTGCCTCGCGCGCGGCCCCGGTTGTTAGGCTCCGTGTCGGTTGGAATGCCTCGAATAGTGCCAAAGCCTGGGATATGCTGTTGAGGGAGGGTCAGAGGTCACTAAAGGGTTCCTAGTCATGGTGTCTGTGTGGATTAATTAATGGCTATTCCTAGTCATGATTCTATAGTATTGTGAGGTGCATTACAGTGTGTGTACGAAAGATAAACTCAGCAAAAAAAGAAACAGCCCTTTTTCAGGACCCTGTCTTTCAAAGATATTTGGATTTTTACAAACTAACTTCACAGATCTTCATTGTAAAGGCTTTAAACACTGTTTCCCATGCTTGTTCAATGAACCATAAACAATTAATGAACATGCATCTGTGGAACGGTCGTTAAGACACTAACAGCTTACAGACGGCAAATTAAAGAAATTAAGGTCACAGTTATGAAAACTTAGGACACTAAAAAGAGGCCTTTCTACGGACTCTGAAAAACACCAAAAGAAAGATGCCCAGGGTCCCTGCTCATCTGCGTGAACGTGCCTTAGGCATGCTGCAAGGAGGCATGCGGACTGCAGATGTGGACAGGGCAATAAATTGCAATGTCCGTACTGTGAGACGCCTAAGACAGCACGGACAGCTGATCGTCCTCGCAGTGGCAGACCACGTGTAACATCACCTGCACAGGATCGGTACATCCGAACATCACACCTGCGGGACAGGTACAGGATGGCAACAACAACTGCCCGAGTTACACCAGGAACGCACAATCCCTCCATCAGTGCAAACCCACCGTCGCTTGACCAGACAGGACTGGCAAAAATTGCTCTTCACTGATGAGTCGCGGTTTTGTCTCACCAGGGGTGATGGTCGGATTCGCGTTTATCGTCGAAGGAATGAGTGTTACACCGAGGCGGAGGGTCCGTCATGGTCTGGGGCGTTGTGTCACCATCATTGGACTGTGCTTGTTGTCATTGCAGGCAATCTCAACGCTGTGCGTTACAGGGAAGACATCCTCCTCCCTCATGTGGTACCCTTCGTGCAGGCTCATCCTGACATGACCCTCCAGCATGACAATGCCACCAGCCATACTGCTCGTTCTGTGCGTGATTTCCTGCATGACAGGAATGTCCGTGTTCTGCCATGGCCAGCGAAGAGCCCGGATCTCAATCCCATTGAGCACGTCTGGGACCTGTTGGATCGGAGGGTGAGGGCTAGGGCCATTCCCCGCAGAAATGTCTGGGAACTTGCAGGTGCCTTGGTGGGAGAGTGGGGTAACATCTCACAACAAGAACTGGCAAATCTGGTGCTGTCCATGAGGAGATGCACTGCAGTACTTAATACAGCTGGTGGCCACACCAGATACTGAATGTTAATTTTGACCCCCCCTTTGTTCAGGGACACATTATTCCATTTCTGTTAGTCACATGTCTATGGAACTTGTTCAGTTTATATCTCAGTTGTTGAATCTTGTTATGTTCATACAAATATTTACATGTTAAGTTTGCTGAAAATAAACGCAGTTGACAGTGAGAGGACATTTATTTTTTTGCTGAGTTTATATCATGTCTTACCATGGAAGTGTATGTGACTGGTTTCTTCTTCTTGGGGTCAGAGTGAGGGTTATAGTAGGGCCCCGCCCCCTCTGGGAAAAGTTTGTCCAAAGCAGCTAAGGCTGCGTAGGCTTTGGCCTCCTTCTTGTTGGAGCCTCGACCTTTGAACTTCTGTCCATCTACCTCCACCTGTGAGTGGCGGAGGTGGTAACAAAGAGACATGCTGGTTACTGTGTTTCCACATCCTGCTCTGTCAACTACATCTGGGCCCATATTCATAAAGCGTCTCAGAGTGGTAGTGCTGTTCTAGGATCGTAATGAATACGATTCTACATAAACATGGGGGACCTGATCCTAGATCACCACTTCTACTCTGAGATGCTTTGTTGATACGAGCCCCAACCTTACTGGTTATTAATCTACTGTAGTTTCCAAATCCTTGCGCAATGAATCGATAGGATTGTCCCAAGCGTGCAAACCCCGCCCATCTGCCACTGACTGACCTCCATGACGAAGCACTTGTCATGGCTGCCCCCGGTCTCAGCAGAGAGCTCGTACTTCAGGCTGCGTCTCTTCTCGTTCAGCTCCATCACTGGGTTCTTCCCGTGCTTAGTGAGGATGGGACCGTTCTGATAGTATGGAAGACATAGCAGAACAGTCAAGTCCAATGAACATCAACTCTATTGCAACATAACTGCTTTATAACTGATTTATGAAAGTATTCTGTGAGATTCTGGCATTTAAGACCTTGTTCTACGTACCCAGAGTCAGATAAACTCACGGATACCATTTTTATGTTGTTGCATGCAGTAGGAAGGAAGGAAGCGGTAGTTTCGCAAGCTAATGCTAACTATCGTTAGCGCAATGACGAAGTCCACAGGTACAGTAGCAATGCTTTGTGCTGCTTTATGAAAGTATATTAAGTCAACCATTTTAAAAAGTAAGCCAGAAAAACATAAGAGATATGAAGAGAGAATGACAACCTCGTCAGATGCCATGGACGCATCACTTGCTGTAGGTGTGGATGGTACGTTGGCTCCTCCCTCTTCGCCTGGTTCAATCTTCACATCCGCCCCAGTGGGCAGGCCCAACTTCTGCAGGACCTGAGACGGACAGGGAGCGAGAGGACTTGGTGGACGGCAGCCATTATAGACAGAGTCAATACAGATGACAAGGCATTCAATGCAAAAGCAGTGGATTACATTCTTGGAGAACAATGACATAACACTTTGATGACAGCAAGCGAAGGTTACAGAGAGGAGAAACACTACTCTTTCTTTCAAAGAGAGTAACATTTGATTTCAGGGACCAACTTGTGTTGTACCAGTTAACCACCATCTTAAAGGGATAGTGCGATATGTGTCTAGTTACCCAGAGTCGTGGATACCATTTTTATGTCTCTACGTGCAGTATGAAGGAACTTCCAGGTAGTTTTGCACGCTAATGCTAACTAGTGTTAGCGCAATGACTGGAAGTCTACTGGTACAGCTAGCATGTTTTCGCCTAGGCATACAATCCCTTACCTTGGCAGCTAGGTGGAGTTTGGCGGTGCGTTTGGACGGCCCCGAGGCCTCGTATGTATCGCCGTCCACGTCTACGGACATGGTGAACACCGGGAAGTGCACTGGACCGCTCTGACCCGTCAGACGGTACTGCAGACCAGGCTTGTGCTGGTTGAGACGCATCAGGGCGTTCATGGCCATAGGAGAGTCCCCGGGCTTCTCTTCTGTGGCTGGGGGAAGGGAGAGTGAAAGAGAGACAGGGAGAGATAGTGAGAAAGAGATAGATGGGGGAGGGGGAGAAAGAGAGATGGGGGAGGGGGGAGAAAGAGAGAAAGAGCATATCAGAACAGGAACAAATGTAACCTCCTCAGAGCCTCAATGGTAGAATAGCTACGAAATATCCCATTCGAAGACCACTTCGGATACATACACGACTTCCTAGGAAATTTTGGATATTTCTGGAACTTCTGAGACTTCCTCTTCTTGCTGTCGTCTCCCCCTTTGTCCGCGGCATCATGAGGTCTCTTGGGAGGGTAGGTGGAACTGGCAAGGATCTGAGCTGGTAGGGACATGGAAAAGAGACAAGGTTCAGGAAAAGTTCAAATTCACAACACATCAAGACTACTACTAGACAGCTAATATGAAAGTCACATTTGAGAAGCATGGGACAGGCCAGGAAGATCGCCAAAAACTGAGGAGATACTAACAACCGTAGTTTCTGAGACCTGGCCCTATGGTCCTCCTTGGTTCCCTGGCAGGCAGGGAATCCATCCCCAGCACCTTGTACAGCTGTCCGAACGCAGACAACCTTAGGGCATGCTGACAGGGAAAAACAAACATAGAACACAGTCAATCACAAAAGGAAGCACATGGGAGAGGATAACACAATTGATATTTGATATTCTACCTGGGGCGTGTTTAGGATGCAACATAACAGAACTTTCAGCGACAAAAATCTTGTGTAGAACAGATATTATCGTTTTTCAAGTAGAGTAGGGAATCATGTCAGCTCCATTTGTTACAATTCTACCTGGAACGTTATAGGCATAAATATTTCACCTAACCGAATAAAACTGAAGCCTGTTTCACCTGGGCACTCTGTGTAATGTCCTCACGTTGCTGAGTGTCCAGGTGGCTGATGGCGTCCACCTTCTCCTTCTCACAAGGGTCCTTGATACCCGGACCGTCTTTGGACAACAGAAGAACATTTGAATTAGTTTAATTTGGTGGATGTCATTTCTACATTGTTCTGAGAGGTGTTCCGCAAGGCTATGCTCTAGGCCCTATATTTTCTCTATTTACCCGATACAGGTCTTTAGGGATAAAAGACTTACCGGCCATCAGGATTCCAGACGCCAAGCACTCTAGAACTCTGCGGAAAGACTCTCCTGCTCCCATTGGCCGATCGCATGTTCCAATGGCCTTCTCACACAGCAGCTCTAAAGGCTGGACAGAACAGAGAGAAAACAGTAGATAATGAATCTAGTTCAGGCCTGGATCCCACCGCTGCCACCAAATGTAATAATATTTATTTTCTCATATTTAATAATTTATTGTATGACATGTATATCATTATAGTCAATATTACATGTATTATATTAGTTTGACTTGACTCACCCATCCTCTGAGTGGAGCCCAGGTAGGTACGCGGTTACACAGGTCTCTCATAATACGGATCACGATGGCGGCCGACTTCAGGTCGTTGACCTTAGCCTGAGAGAAACAAGCACGGGCCGAGCCGAGTCAGAGGGTGCGATATCCAACAACCTACCTTACCTAGAGCACTGGCAAATTAAATAAATAAAAAAAGGGGTGCAATATTCCAGTAGGCTCGCGAGCCGCATGATCCCGCGAGCTTACATGAATGCGCGCTGCAGGCAGCTCACGAGGCTAATATTCCTGGACAGCACAAAGGAAAAGTGTGATACGAGTCGAATTCAACCAATTGTGTAAGTCATCAGGAATATTGCACCCAGAGGTCGCATAGGAAGGTTAGTGCAGTATCCCTCCAATATATCATTGGAGCCAAACACTTAATTATGAGGGAAAGGGGATACCTAGTCAGCTGCACAACTTAATGTATTCAACCAAAATGTGCATTTAACCCAACCCCTCTGAACGAGCGATGGTTACATAGTGTGTAGGGACCCTTAAAAACAACGTAGCTACAATATCAGTTGTACTAGCAAATAACAGCAATATAGTTCCAAGGAAGATGGAATGAAATCATAGAAAACAATGAGGCATTGTGAGAGCATACAAACTCACAACTCATTATGGGACAAGGCAGAATAAAAGGCACATTTGAACACTTTATTTGACAAGTAAAGACGGGATGCAAACCTGGAACCACTTGGCGTGGCGGAGAGATGCCAAGGCAGTTAGGCATTTCTGCCTGTCCAGAACGTCCGCCGGCGCATCGCTGTCGACCGTTAGCTTTTCTATTGGTCGATGGGTGGGACAAGAAGACAAGGTACGGTTTGACCAAGGGGGGGTTCTGTCTCGAGGCTCGGGGAGGGGGCAGCTTTTCCCAAGGCAGGACAAGGACTTCTACATCTGTATTGCTTGCTGTTTGGGGTTTTAGACTGGGTTTCTGTACAGCACTTTGTGACATCGGCTGGTGTAAAAAGGGCTTTATGAATAAATTTGATTGAAGGGGACTCCCCGCATTTATAGAGAATGGACTTACCCACCTACCCTGTAGCACAAAACCCTATGCTAGGTCTAAGTGATGAGAGTGTACTCTAGCCATCAGATTCACAGTGGGTACCAGAGCATAATATTTCTCAATATAAGGTTTTGCTCGGGGGATTTCTTAGTCTTAATCAATCCTAGTCTTGGTACCCCTTCCCTCCGCCCCAGTGGTTTGGGTCATGCTGCTCTGCCCCTTTCCGAGACAGAATGAGAGGCCAGTTGGTCAAAGGTCCAGCGTCCCTAAAAACTGACACACTAGAAGGCTTAGTAAGAGAGAATCAATCAGGTTTGGAATTACTGTACAAGGCAGTTGGAATCAGAATGCATCTGTGGTCGGCTCGGTACTGCAGCAAAACTGATGACTGCTTGGCTTCAGCTTGGCTTCCCCCAGCAACCAAATCTGGCCTTGATCCAAGACAAGGCCATTCTCTTGGAGGACGTAGCTACTAAAGCGGATTGAACTCAAAATGCCCTTTTCCTGACTTTTAATTAGATCACATTCATCCCTTTTGCCTCTCACATACATGGGGGTCATGCATTACTCACTCACATACACTTCCCCTCCATATCCTTCCATATCCTTTGCTTGTGACTGGTTGTGTTCCCATTCAACCAGGCAGGTCAAAGGAAGGGTTCAAAAACATTACCTGTCATGCCGATCAGTTTTGCTGCAATACGAGCCTCACGTTACACTGTTCTGCATTAAAAACACATGCAATCAAATCTATATCCGCGCATTGGCTGGCATTCTCAGAAAAGCCTTCATTTCTTAACTTGAACAATACAATTAACTGTAAATTAAGTCGTACATTACTGTTATTAAAATCACCAAAAACATTATTACACAATGCATTATTAACGACTAAAAGAGGCATTGTAGCGATGAAGATTGTCGCCGTTTTGTTACATAATTACAGCGAATAGAAGAACTCCGAGCTCCAGTGAAGAACCAATCAGATTGTTTGTTCACTGGCATCGGTTCTAAAGTAGCCACTGTGCAGGTTCCACTAATCTCTATATTGACTGATCAGGTATTTAAATGGTGTCTCGGTGTATGGATCAGTAGGGAGCTGCACAGTAACATGCTTTAAGTGAATAGTAACACACAGATTATCAGCTGTTGCTGTAGCTGATCTGAAGTTGCCTGCTGTTAAGTACAGTCCAGGGCTGCCTACATTCAGCAAAGCACAATGTTGTGGAACATTGCAGATAGAAATATCACACATAATATCTATTGGTGCACATATCTATCACAAATAGATCTCTACATCATATTTCTATCTGAGACGTCCCACAACGCTGTGCCCTGAACACAGCCGTGGTAGTGTTGGGCAGTCCCAGCCTCCTGGCCTGGTTTGAGGCTGGTCATACCTCCAGGTGGTCCCTCCAGGGGGGTGGTAGCTTCGGCACCCTCTGGCTCAGCCTCCATGCGGATCATGGGGGAGGTCAGGTGAATGGTTAGGGTCAGGACGGGCTCCTTGATGCTCTTGATCACAATCTCCGCCTCCTCTGGGATCTGGGTGACCTCATACTTGTCCTCTGTGACGAGCTTTAGTAGAGTTGGAATGATGGGAAAATACATCAGTTAGGATTTTGGCTTACAGAGGGTTGGCTTGGCTTACAGTACAGTACAGAAAGAGAGACAATATTAGCATAGAGGCAGCACCTTTCACAACCAAAAATACCTTAGGTCCTATTGCAACTCTCTCGGTCACTCTCATACTCTCACTTCAAAATTACCAAAGAGAGACGTTAACATCATCGAAGGATATCGGTCTCCATTGGGAAAGAGGTCTTCTGAGCGCAATGGGACTTCCTGGTTGAGTAAAGGTTAAATGAAATAGACACACTACCTCAATCTGGGTGGAGAGGTTCTCAGCCACCTTCTTGAGCAGGGTGACGGTGGGTTTCTCAGTGCAGAGCAGCACCAGCTCCAGGTCCATGTCTCCCTTCAGCAGCAGGCCCTTGGCCACCAGGCCCACCCTCATCACCCCACGCAGGATACGCTCTGGAGGGGGAGCCACCTCACTGGGACAGGGGAGGGAGTACCAAGGAAAGGCTTATTCAGAGACAAATGCAATAAGTAAATCTACAAGATATGAAGAACCACACATATCCAAGATAAGATGTACTGTTATCCTTCACTTTTTTCTTTCTTTCTCTCTCTCTAAAAATGCATCTTGCCTTCCTATGTTGAAGTATTCATTACATTTTAGACTTTTAGCAGATGCTCTTATCCAGAATGACTTACAGGAGCAATTAGGGTTAAGTGCCTTGCTCAAGAGCACCAACAGATTTTTCACCTAGTCGGCTTGGGGATTCGAACCAGCGACCTTTCGGTTACTGACGAAACGCTCTTAGCCACTAGGCTACCTGCAGCCTAAGAGTCACAGATCTTAATTGCTTGGATTAGTGAAAGTAATAGGATGTCAATCCTGCTCTCAGCTATCCAATCATGTATCAAGCTGTGCTTAACTCAAGGAAATGACGAAAGAAGCGTTTCCAAACAAATCAAATCAAACTTTATTTGACACATGCGCCGAATACAACAAGTGTAGACTTTACCGTGAAATACTTACTTACAAGCCCAACAGTGCAATTCAAGAAAAGTTAAGAAAATATTTACCAAGTAGACTAGAGTAAAAAGTAATAATAAAAAGTAACACAATAAGGAGGCTATATACAGGGGGCACCGGTACCAAGTCAGTGTGCGGGCGTACAGGTTAGTAATTTGTACACGTAGGTGATTTGTACACGTAGGTGGGGATGAAGTGACTATGCACAGATGCACAGATCTGTGCATAGTCACAGATAATAAACAGATAATAAACAGCAAGTAGCAGCAGTGTACAAAAGGGGGGGGGGTAGAAGCTGTTGAGGAGCCTTTTGGTCCTAGACTTGGTGCTCCGGTACCGCTTGCCGTGCGGTAGCAGAGAGAACAGTCTGACTTGGGTGACTGGAGTCACTGACAATTTTATGGGCTTTCCTCTGACACCGCCTGGTATAGGTCCTGCAGTACCAGGGTCTTTGATCAGTCTTTCTTACCTCTCCTCTGCCCCCTCCACAGGTACAGGCGCCACCCCGACTCCGGCCTCCACATCCAGCAGGTCGGAGACGGTCTTGAGGGCACACTCTACGTGGGAGATGACTGTCTGCACCGCCTCCAGCTCCTCAGACGATGGGTACACCGCCGCGTGCTTCGCCATCATGTGGCGGTCGTCGCTCACGAAGATACGCATGGGAGGCGTGCGCACCGGAGGGGCCTGGAAGAGAGAAGGTAAGATGGAAAAGGGTAAGTGAGATGTGGGTCGTGTTCAGTTGGGCACACAGCAGGAAACTATTTGTAAGGGAAAACTATGTTCTTATTGTAATAAAATCAACCGTGCGTCTTGCCTTTTTAAATGCCCGGCCATCTTTAGACAGCTGTTCGTTCCACAACACAAAATTCTAAAACAGTCTAGTTTTGTATCCTCTAGTCTCTCCTTATATTGGCTGTTAGATGTGAAGTAGACTTATTTATTTTAATGCTTTTGGGGAAAGTTTGTTAACTTAAAAAAAAATGTTATGGTATTAAAACAGTTATTTTATTTTCATGGCGGTCTTCATGCATAATTGTCGGTTACATGATTATACAGTTACCATGCCAGCCCTAAGCACTGCTTTAATTTGTTCCAATGGAATAGGATGTGTATGAATGATCTGGAAAACCAGTATGACTAGTAAGTACAAATAGACTGAGGGGAAAAACTGTGACTGGAAAATTATAGTTACTGTATCATCTACAACTTCTGCATTTACATGCCTCTTAGCAAGAGGGGAAATAAAATATTTTATTAATGGCCATCATGTTGGAAACAAATCATAGGACCATTTGTCCAACATATCAAAGTAGGTGCAGTTGGCTTCTCGTGTTGGCCTATAAACAGTATGCACAGCAGAGGAGGCTGGTGAGGGGAGGACGGGCTCATAGTAATGGCTAGAGCAGAGTGAATGGAATGGTATTAAACACATCACAGTTTCCAAGGGCTTGATACCATCCCATTCACTCCATTCCAGCCATTATAATGAGCCATCCTCCCCTCAACAGCCTTCTGCGCTGTACAGGTGAAACAAATTGTTCTTCAAGTAGAATTCAACACAACACCTAGGGATAATTCTGATTCTCCAATCCTTGTGTTCATGCGGAGGTGACAGGCATTAGCTAGCGCTACATTCACACACACAGGGAATTTGTATTGACATGAAGAGAAACGGTCGAGGTGGAAGTTTGAACCTCAGTTTGGGGTCGGTTCTCCTCGATCTCCTGTATGGCGGCGATGTACTCATCGTACTGCCTCAGCTCCTCCTCGTAACAGAGACAGTCATACCAGTAGCGCAGCTCCTCATATCTGGGAGAGGAGAGAGACACAAAGTAGTTGGAATAGAAACCAATTACAGTACTAAGTTCACCTCTGGAGATTCAACATCGACCAATTTTGGAAGAGATTAGTGCAACCTTTGGAGAGAATTGAAATGCCTTGTGTGTAGAAATACTACATTGTAGTTGTCATAATGTAACATTATTATAACCAGGTGGAGTAAGAGTAAAAGGCATGGATGAGAGAAGGCACTGCTCAGTGTTCCTTGCATTTCCCCCCATTAATGGTTAAAGGAAAATTCCACCCAAAAACTCTTTATCCATTGTTGATATAGTCCCAATATATTTTGCATGTCAGAAATAGAGTTTTCCAGACATATAACTTTCAAAATACATAAATACAGCCAGTATGATGCATTTTGCACCATATAATGCAAATCCATCATACCTGCTATATTTTTGTATTTTGAAAGTTATATGACTGGAAAACTCTATATTTCTGACATGCAATACATTTTGGGACTATATCAACAATGGACTAATGAAAAAAATATCCAAATATAGTTTTAGGTGGAGTTTTCCTTTAGGTTAGGATTGGGGAGGGGATGTGGATCCTAGATCTGTACCTTGTTGAAACTTCCCCCTGGAGCGATACAGTACCTGTCAAAGTCGTGTGGTAGCAGGCGGTGGCCTCGCTGTATCAGGCTGTCCCAGTACAGGAGCTCTTCATAGGCCTGCCGTTCGTCCCAGACTGCATCTGGCACTGGCTCTGCTGCCATAGCCATGAGCTTGTCTTTTTACTGCCACCTGTGTGACACCTGCTGTAGCCATAGAAACAGAAACACTGAAAATCACTCTCTCTACAATGCACCACCTCATGACAAACACAAGGTAAAGAAAACTATATACAGTTTGTATAAGAACATTTGGTGAAACTGAAGTTAGTGTGACGTACGGCAGGCTTGTACATCACGTGACATCCCCGAGGTAACTACCTAGCTAACATTCGTAAACATACCAGGCAGTTGCACAACGACGTGCAGGTAAACTATGCTAACTAACTGTTTGTTTACCACCAAGTGTAAGCAGCTGTCCATACCGCTTTTGGTAATTTGGTTTTAAAACAAAAAACTAAACAAATTAAAACACGCTGCAAACCAATAATTATTGTGCTAACAGAATTTGTTTTCAACCTGCGGTGCCGACGCCATTTTCATGGCAAGATAGCTAGCATGATACTACCAGATCAGAGACCGTACCAGATGCTGTAGTTAGCAAGGTAAGCTAATACTTTTTTGACGTTTAATTCAGCACATAACTGCAATTAAATACCTCGCTAGCAGAATGTCTGTATTAATGTACAAACACTAAAGTAACAACCTTTTCTAGATCGTTAAAAACACTCACCTGAGAAGGAAGGAGGCACGGTAATGTCGCGCTGTTTGGGGGCGTGGAGCTGCGCGGTGTCGCGCAATAATGACGTCATTTAGCAACACCTTGCTGGCTTCTTCTTCTGTGGGACAGTGGCGAACTACAGCTCCAAAAGGTGTATTGCCGCCACACAGTGGACGGTTTGAAAAACCAAACCAAGGTAAAAATAAAATCCATTTGTGATAGGGAAACTAACTTAATACACCTAAATAAAAATAGTACATTGACATAAACAAAACAATTCTCCTACTTCTTCCTTCTTTCAAATCTCCATATCTCGGCTTGTGACAATATTCAATATAACTCGTCCGCTGAGAAGTCTTCCAGTCGCAGGAACCGCTCCGCCACATCCACAATGATATCTATTTTCCTGGACCTTCTCTCCACCTTGGCAACCCGTGAAGGCCTATCTACCACCATCAACTCTTCAGGAGCACCTTTCAAACCCTCAACCCTTTTAACAGCGGCTGCATATGAAATGCTCTGGACAGACCTGAATTTGGCCACCTCATTCTCTTTCACCCTTGTAGGGTAATTGAAAGATGTAACTTCATGGTTCCCACCACAATTGCAACATGTCACATTTTCCTCACTTTTAAAACACATGATATGATCTTTTCCACAACTTGGACATCTCGGCTTCTCCCTTCTGCAAACACTTGAAACATGACCAAAAGCTTTACAATGGTCACACTCCATTGGTCATGGGATAAATGCTCTGACTCTGTTGTTAATATACCCCAACTGCGCTTGAGTAGGGAGAGATTCCATTTCAACAAATAAAAGAACAGATAAACTCTTCACTTTTTCACCATTCATCACACCATTCATCCGATGTGCATCAATCACTCCAGGAATATTTTTAATCTCTTCAAAATCGACTTCTCACGAGACGCCAGATATAACCCCCTTGAGGGGTGCCCTGTTCTGAAGAGACACACATGACACTTCAAACTTATCAAATCGGGTGAGACGCAACGCACGTTCCTTCTGATCCGCAGAAGCACAACAACTCTAAACAAGCCGCCTCTCGTGATCCTCACAGCCTTCACTTTACCCAGCACGCTCTCCACCAGTTTGGATATCTCAAATAACACCTGGCTTCCACCTACTGTAGGCCATATCTAGGCCATATCTAGGCCTACAGTAGGTGGCAGCCAGGTGTTATTTGAGATATCCAAACTGGTGGAGATACAGTTGAAGTCGGAAGTTTACATACACCTTAGCCTGGCATTTAATCCTAGTAAACATTCCCTGTCTTAGGTCAGTTAGCATCACCGCTTCATTTTATGAATGTGAAATGTCAGAATAAAGTAGAGAGAATGATTTATTTCAGATTTTATTTATTTCATCACATTCCCAGTGGGTCAGAAGTTTACATACACTCAATTAGTATTTGGTAGTATTGCCTTTAAATTGTTTAACTTGGGTCAAACATTTTGGGTAGCCTTCCACAAGCTTCCCACAATATGTTGGGTGAATTTTGTTTCATTCCTCCTGACAGAGCTGGTGTAACTGAGTCAGGTTTGTAGGCCTCCTTGCTCAGACACACTTTTTTCGTTCTGCCCACACATTCTCTTAAAGGATTTAGATCAGGGCTTTGTGATGGCCACTCCAATACCTTGACTTTGTTGTCCTTAAGCCATTTTGCCACAACTTTGGAAGTATGCTTGGGGTCATTGTCCATTTGGAAGTCCCATTTGCAACCAAGCTTTAACTTCCTGACTGATGTCTTGAGATGTTGCTTCAATATATCTACATAATTTTCCTGCCTCATGATGTCATCTATTTTGTGAAGTGTACCAGTCCCTCCTGCAGCAAAGCACCCCCACAACTTGATGCTGCCACCTCCGTGCTTCACGGTTGGGATGGTGTTTTTCAGCTTGCAAGCCTCCCCCTTTTTCCTCCAAACATAACGATGGTCATTATGGCCAAACAGTTCTATTTTTGTTTCATCAGAGCAGAGGACATTTCTCCAAAATGTACGATCTTTGTCCCCATGTGCAGTTGCAAACCGTAGTCTGGCTTTTTTATGGCGGTTTTGGAGCAGTGGCTTCTTCCTACCTGAGCGGCCTTTCAGGTTATGTCGACATAGGACTCGTTTTACTGTGGATATAGATACTTTTGTACCTGTTTCCTCCATCATCTTCACAGGGTCCTTTGCTGTTGTTCTGAGATTGATTTGCACTTTTCGCACCAAAGTACCTTCATCTCTAGGAGAGGGAACCTTCCTTCCTGAGCGGTATGACGGCTGCGTGGTCCCATGGTGTTTATACTTGCGTACTATTGTTTGTACAGATGAACGTGGTACCTTCAGGCGTTTGGAAATTGCTCCCAAGGATGAACCAGACTTGTGGAGGTCTACATTTTTTTGGCTGGCTGATTTAATTTGATTTTCCCATGATGTCAAGCAAAGAGGCACTGAGTTTGAAGGTAGGCCTTGAAATAATTCCATAGGTACATCTCCAATTGACTCAAATGATGTCAATTAGCCTGTCAGAAGCTTCTAAGCCATGACATCATTTTCTGGAATTTTCCAAGCTGTTTAAAGGCACAGTCAACTTAGTGTATGTAAACTTCTGACCCACTGGAATTGTGATACAGTGAATTATAAGTGAAATAATCTGTCTGTAAACAATTGTTGGAAATATTACTTGTGTCATGCACAAAGTAGATGTCCTAACCGACTTGCCAAAACTATAGTTTGTTAACAAGACATTTGTGGAGTTGTTGAACAACGAGTTTTAATGACTCCAACCTAAGTGTATGTAAACTTCCGACTGCAATTGCACATACGTGGCTACCAAAACTTTATAGGAAAGAACTATGAGTGTTATTTATTGACTGCCATGGTCGATATAATTTGCTATTTAATTTACTGACACTAAACCAGCATTCCTTTCTTGCTCTTGTCCCATGGGAATCACATTTCCAGCATAGTTTCCAGAATCTTATCATTTGAATGAAAAAAAGACCAAGTCAGACAGAATATATGAATTGTAGACAAGACTGTAAAGTCTAGAGACTATAGAGGAAGGATTGTAAAGGGCCCTGAGAAATAAATAAACCAAGCGTTGGACTCAGAACTGAACAGGGATGTTTTATGAGGTGTTATGATGACCCTCAGTCCTGGTTTGCTGGGTTGGCTTGTGTTGTTGCGTGTGTTTTGGGAATTTGGTGTTTTGCTGACTTTGGCCTTTCTCCAAATGTATGATTTAAATGCTGTGTCAAACATACAGTTATTTGAGAGGAAAGTTTTCAGAGAACTACGTAGGCGGTAAGCAGGCTGCGGTATTTATCTTCAGTTTCCTATTGAAGAATATTCACTTGAGCATAATAGTCACTGTTTACTAGAATGGACCCAGTTACACCATTTGATTTCTTTGCATCGTGTGTTTTCCCACCATATATTCAGGATACTGTACACCCTTTGAACATACTGTATTATTGTAATACTGTATTTAATACCTTGGCGGAGAGGAGAAAAAGAAGGACAACAACGGTATCTAATTCAGTCAAAACATTCTTCTTTATTTCATCACATTCAATTGCTTTACATTCCATAACTTCTTTACACGTCCCCAGAGAATTGAGGAAAAGCAATAAATATGTATAACTTGTACAATATTTGACATGAAGTAGCATTTTTATACATCAGAAGCTCAGGAAAAATCATAGTTCTCCCTTTACTTAACAGGCAATCTTAATCTTAGCATAATATTTACATAGCATACAACTCCGTTTTTTCGGAATCGTTCTGGAATCGTTAGACATCGATGATGTTAAAATGTCATTGTTAAACCTTAACCAACAGACTTCAGAATAATCAAATGTAACGTTCCACAAATGAGATCCAATATGTTGAATGAATTGTGATATTTTTATGCGTTACATTCTATTCATGAAGATATGTAGCTTGGCTTTGACCTTCTGATCTCTCAGATGAACCTGTGCTGATATAGCTGCACATTTTCATACGCTTCAAGCCTTTGACCTACTCACTATGCAAGTGTGTTTCTCAACTCTCCATCTGTGGGGTAATGTGTTTCTCAACTTTCCATCTGTGGGGTAATGTGTTTCTCAACTCTCCATCTGTGGGGTAATGTGTTTCTCAACTCTCCATCTGTGGGGTATTGTGTTTCTCAATTCTCCATCTGTGGGGTAATGTGTTTCTCAACTCTCCACCTGTGGGCTAATGTGTTTCTCAACTCTCCATCTGTGGGCTAATGTGTTTCTCAACTCTCCACCTGTGGGCTAATGTGTTTCTCAACTCTCCATCTGTGGGGTAATGTGTTTCTCAACTCTCCATCTGTGGGGTATTGTGTTTCTCAACTCTCCATCTGTGGGGTAATGTGTTTCTCAACTCTCCATCTGTGGGATAATGTGTTTCTCAACTCTCGGTCAGTGGGATAATGCAGACTGACTGGTCCAATAGACCGTACTCGGACACCGGGTATGTCCGTACTCAATTCCTAGTTTTAATTTAAGAGATATCCAAAGGAGGATGATCTTAGCTTGCCAGTCACTGTGATAAAGAAGATTGAGAGATACTGCCATGGCTGAAGAACATGTAATCCTCATTTTTCAGAGCATCGTATCCTTCACTATACGTGATAACAGAAATGTCCTCTTTTTCTGTCGGTGACCTCCACAAAGTACCAAGGACCACGCTCGCTGCATGATGAGTAACCTTGCCTGAGACCTAAAGAGTTGCTTTGGCTCCCTGGTCAATACTAGGCTTTAGCTTAGCGGGCTAATGCAGTCTTCTTCTGTCATTCACTCGAACACCGTCGGTCACACAGTCATATCCTGTTGACAGTATTCTTCTCCAAGCTTTGACTCTGAAAGGGGTTCCACTCCCAGCGTCGGAGCACACTCCCGTTCAAATCGGCCTGGCGCTTGGTTATGATCTCATATCCTGTTAACGGGATTGTTTTCTGAGCTCTTGCTCTGAAACGAGTTCCCCCCCCAGTGTCGGAGCACACTCCCGTTCAAATCGGCCTGGCGCTTGGTGATGAGGTAGATCTTGCGGAGGACGGCCCGGCGCAGCAGGATATAGACCCAGGGGTCCAGGATCTGGTTCCAGGAAGCCAGCCTCACGCCCATCAAATTCAACGTCTCGTAGGTGGCCATGTCAGCTTTATCAATGGAGCCCCTATAGGAGCGCATCACCGACATGAGCCCGAAGATCTGGGGCATAAGAGAAGAGATATAATTGTTCATTGTTATACTTTGATCCAGAAGCATCATGCAACCTATTTTTTTGATGGGGCATTGACGACCTAATTCGATTTCTTTGGTATAATTATGCGTAAAATAAACTATCTTGTGTATTTTCAGTGTACAAATGGATCAAACTGAAGGGGCTTGTGGCCAGTCTTTGTTGTTGGGTGACTTTTTTCTAGATGTGTAGCGGGTGTAGGGAATAGGCATGGTGTGGTGGATGGAATCAGTGGCATCAGCATCTACACTTGTTCATGTCCTAGGCAGCGATTGTCCCACTCACCAGCAGAGGGCTCCAGCAGATACAGGACGTGACCATGATGCCCACCAGCTGCACCACCATCTCTATATCATGGCTCTTGGCCACTGAGCGGTGGCTGTGGGACGTTGAGTAGCCCGATGGCCTCCGTCTCAGCCTGGCCAGAACCAGGGTCAGCCCGCTGATGGTGTTACACACCAGGGCCACCCCCAGTGACGTCAGGCCCAGCCCGGAGAAGAGCGTAACGAAGGCTACGTCCGCTTCCTGGGTGTCGTTAGCTAAGACCTTGATGAAGGAGAAGACAGACATTTAGTCGTTGTTGTATGTAACTCTGTACTTTATCCTGTCATATTGTACACTAGTGTTATTTCTATGAAGCTTTTTGTGCCTCCAAAAACATCCCATTCACTTTAATGGTGGTAGGCAGATTTACTAAACGTCACATTGTTTAAATAACTGCCATTGACCTTTGAGAATGTTCAACCTGAAGCATTAGGGGAGCTCAGTATCTGGCTGCCAGGGCTGGGGTCAATTCAAATTGAATTAAATCAATAAATAATACATAAAAACGTTTTTCCATTTCTTACATTTTTTATTAAAATCACTTTCTGAACTGACAGATGTCAATTCGAATTGACCCCAGCCCTGCTGGCTACTGACCTTGATAAAACACCAGCTGTTGGGGTGCTGGTAGGTGTATGACCCCAGCCCTGCTGGCTACTGACCTTGATAAAACACCAGCTGTTGGGGTGCTGGTAGGTGTATGACCCCAGCCCTGCTGGCTACTGACCTTGATAAAACACCAGCTGTTGGGGTGCTGGTAGGTGTATGACCCCAGCCCTGCTGGCTACTGACCTTGATAAAACACCAGCTGTTGGGGTGCTGGTAGGTGTATGACCCCAGCCCTGCTGGCTACTGACCTTGATAAAACACCAGCTGTTGGGGTGCTGATAGGTGTATGACCCCAGCCCTGCTGGCTACTGACCTTGATAAAACACCAGCTGTTGGGGTGCTGGTAGGTGTATGACCCCAGCCCTGCTGGCTACTGACCTTGATAAAACACCAGCTGTTGGGGTGCTGGTAGGTGTATGTCCCCAGCTGGAAACAGGGCAGCAGGGCCACGCAGAGGGCCACCAGCCAGATACCAGAGAGGGACAGCTTGGTACGGGTGGTGGTAACTAAGGAGGAGTGGAGCAGCGGCTGCGTAACACCCAGACAGCGCTCGGCGGCCATCGCACAGCCCAGGAAGAGCGGGCACAGGCCGAAGAACACCATAGATCCACCCAGGAACTGGCACATGGGGTCGGTGGAGCCGTTTGAGGAAGCGGCGGCCGCCTCGGGGAACACCCCTCCGGAGAGGTAAAGCCGGAGGACCAGCGCTCCCGGGATGATGTGGCCAAAAAAGTCTGTCAGTACCAGGGAGCTGGCGAAGAGGAGGAAGGTGGCTTTGGAGCGTCGGCGCTGGTGGGAGTAGGCGTTGGCCAGGATGAACAAGGCCACGATGTTGGAGATGACGCCCAGGGTCATGGAGAGAGCGGCTGCGATCGGGCCTCCGGACATAGGCTTGTCCGAGGTGAGGTTCCCCTGGTAAGCCAGACTCTCCATTTCCACCTATACAATATGCAATATACAATACAACTTTATGTCCAATCACAATCTGAACTGTGTCTTTTTGCTGTCTTGTGTTATCCAACCCACCGGACATCACACATACACACACACAGAAGTGAAACCAGCCTCCCTCCATTAGCTAGTTCTGGCCCCCGGGACTTTAACCAGTGACCTTCCGGTTACTGTTCCACTTCTCTAATATCTGGCCTACCTACCATCTCCGTGTCCCACTGGCTGAGGTTGGAGAGGGGGTCGAGGGCCCCCGGGGGCCCGGAGAGGTTGTAGTGATTCATGGCTAGCATCACTGGGCTTTGAAGGTCAGGAACCCCATCACTGAGAGAGGCTGAGAAGAGAAGGAGAGAGACAATATGATTATAGTGGTATTTCAGGCTTCAATGACCTGTAAGTAACATGGGGGAATGGGGTCATCGTATAGGTAGCAATATAGATGGGAAACACACACAGTCAATACTAGAATTCAGACTCTCAAGTTTCAGCAACACATGTCTTCTTCCCCATCTAGCTATCTACTAGCTATAAAATATCATGAGGATGAGTAACTCATGAATGACACCACAGTTCTCTATCCTATTTAACCCACATAGATATAGAATATGCTTTAAAGCCCCTTTAAACTTAAACTTGACAGAAATAGCTATCTGTACCTCAGAGACTGTTTGCATTGACTCTCCACACATCCAACCCTTACACACAAGCACAAACACAGAAGCACACATAAACACACACACACACACACACACACACACACACACACACACACACACACACACACACACACACACACACACACACACACACACACACACACACACACACACAACACTGCTGTTCTATTATATACAGTTATAACACAGTCATACTTGACATAACACATTCATTATCTACACTGTATATTCTATTGTGTACATATTAGTTTTACTATGCATACTACCTTCCTCTAATTACTCATTATTTTTTATTTACTTTTGATTTTTATTGATATTGTACTGCAATGTTGAGCGTCTATCACGCAAGCATTTCACTTAAACTTTTATACCTGCTGTAAACTGTGTACATGATGAATAATGATTTTTATTCATTTAACATTTTTATTTGAGGTAATAGCACCTAACCCCTAACCACAGGTCTAGGATCAGCTCATTCTGCCCCAATTCCCAAACATAACCATTAAGGAATCATTAAACAATATCTGATCCTGTATCAGCGGTTAGAGACAGCTTCCACTTAATCCCACAGAACAGCTGCTCTATTCACCCTTAGGTTGTACAATTGATGTACAACGCATTTGACACAATAGTTGTGACACAACTGATATTTCCGTGATACAACTGAGAGGTTGTCTGCACACAAATATAGACACAACCATTCTGCAGTGTCTCCACACACTGGTGTAATGACTTTTCTGCTGAAAAACGCTCTGTTGTATCACACAATCTGTTGTCCATTAGTCATACGCCACTGACGGGTTAGAACGAAGGGCAAGTTATAACAGTTCCCTGTTGACAAGCACATAACTATTGAGACACATTCCATGAGCAGCTTCAATCCCTCAGGCTGTGTTCTAGATCAGGGAGGCAGCAGGCAACACACGCTCTCGCTCTCTCTCTTGACAAAATGGTTTCCTCACATTAACACTTGTCTTTGGGAAGCATGGAAACATGGACATTACATTGAGGTGATGGTTCTTTTTTAACCGCCTCAAATGGTCTGTGTTCGTTGGTTTAAAAGTAGACTTTCAAGCAATACATCTTAAGCAAAAAGACACATTTCTGATAACTCTACACACATGTTTGTGTTTCAGCAGTGTGTCTATATTGTATTGATGTGGCAGACAGTCTAGAGGCTATGTTTCTAATACAGATTTGTCTGTTTTATTCAGTGGTCTAATGTCACTAATAGAGGTGATATATGCTGCCAAGATTATTCTACCCAACTCAATTAATAACTAGGCTGTTCTATACTACTCAATTATATTCTATTATTTTCTGTTCTATTATAGTAAAAAAAAATCACAACAGGTGGTTTTGCACCTGTTTACATTCAGTATAAATGCATATGTGTCATGAATAGACCTACATACTCACTAAACTTGAGGAAAACAGTTCTCCAGGCACAGCTCACCCTTACTGTAAATGAAACTAAAATAGATTGACCTGTCACCTTTCACTATCATCCTAATCCCCCTACTCAATGACTAATTATTACCTTATCATCGAGTCACCCTGTAATTATTATTGAGTTCAAGGTGTGTTTAGCTATTTTAAATATGCACTAGCATGCCAAACATACCACTGACATGTCTTTGTGGCTCTGAAACATTCTTAGCATCATTTCTTTGAGGAGAGTTATTTTTTTCCAAAGCTGTCCATTTGCTTACCCTTTATTAATACTGTTGCCATACACAAAAATAAAATAAAAAGCCATAATAATTATGATAAAATATTTAATGAATAATCATTACCATTACAGATAGGGATGAATAATTCCAGTCAATTGTGATGTCCACCCTTTCAACGTAATAGTCCGTGGTGTTATTCTAAATCCAGATTCCAGAAAGATATACAGGTATCTATATAATCCAAAGAAACCGTTGAAAACGAAACACATTCACCAAACTCTTCCTAAATCGACTGGTGCAGAATAAAAGTACTCTAAAAGAACAACCATTGTTCCATGATATATCTTCGGCAGAATGACGACATTGAGTTCATTGTTCTCGGAAAACAAATGTTCAACAACTTCAACAGAATTTCCTTCATCGCTTTTAAATCCGTTTGATTGGAGTATCATGACCGGAGAGTGAGCGCGAGGATTATTCCAATGCTGCGGATAGGCTGTACCGCAGGTTCTCTGACGCGTGCTTCTCAATAGCGTTTTATATAGCGCCGTGTCCTAATGGATAGGTAGCCCATGGGCGGCCCCGTGAATCAAGTCATATTATTTTCAGACATAGAAGAACACTTTTTCATGTCATTTGTCCATGTTTACATGTACTTTTTACGGTCACTGTTATACTAGGCTACTGTAGCCAATGTGAGTCACATTACTTTTGAATATCAGTTTGTATATACACGGTTCAGGAAATAATAACTCAAATAGCATTACAATAACCAGCTGCCGAACATCTATAGTTTAAAACAGAAATATTTAAATATGTGGTTGTTTTTAAATAGCCATTATTGATTAATTTGATCATTATTGCTCAGTAAAAATGACATGAACGTATGGTCTATAACCCATCATTATAAGAGGTGAAACACTACATGCAGTAGATTAGACAGTATAGTGCAGCCTGTATAGGCACGTGTCAAATTATACTTATACTTATAATTCACCATTAAATACTGGTATCCAGTAATTCAGGCTATTTTCTGTGCTCCTGTAAAAATACATTTGTTGCAAGTGTTTTTAACTTGTGCATCTCAGAGTATGCCTTGAGGTATTGTAGCAAAAAATATCTATGTTTTATTGTCACATACACCAGATAGGTGCAGGGAAATATGTTGTTTTACAGGGTCAGCCATAGTATTATGGCACCCCTGGAGCAAATGAAGGTTAACTGCCTTGCTCAAGGGCT
Organism: Salvelinus alpinus; assembly: GCF_045679555.1. NCBI lineage: Eukaryota > Metazoa > Chordata > Actinopteri > Salmoniformes > Salmonidae > Salvelinus > Salvelinus alpinus. The sequence goes on from NC_092087.1 coordinate 78,657,400, forward strand.
CATAAACAGATTTCTCACCTTGTCAGCTCGGGTATTCAAAACAGCGACCTTTCGGTTACTGGCCCAACGCTCTATTCGCTAGGCTACCTGCCGCCCTAGTGAGATCTATCTGATTTCTCTAGATCAAGTGTTCTTTTTCCAGGTCCTAGGATCAATGCTTGGTTTCAAATTGATGAAAAAGTGCAAACCGAGACGAGCGATAGCATTTCGCTCTTGCTACGCTGACGCTGCATATGAAACATGATGTTATAAATAACTAGAGGTGTCAACTATCAGGCCAGACCCAGTAAAAGTTGAATACTTTGCTGAGGACATACTGTAGGCCTATGAGGTAAGCAGACTGGTTTTCTAGTGGCTTTTTACTCTCCTATCTAAATGTATGATGTAGGCTAATATTAGGAAAATATATTCTAAACCAGACACTTAATTCATGCAGTGATTGATTATGACAGGCTTTATTAGCCTGCTATAGATAGCCCAGATATCAAGGGAATTAATTCACTCTGATCAGCCCAAGAATTATTAATATTTATACTACTTACTGTAGGCCTGTGTCTTATCCCACTCTGGTTTTAAATACTGAATGTCATTTTAATACTCACTCATATGGTTACCCAGAGACCATGCAGCTTAGTTAGGGAACTCTTTTCCATCCTCTACTACTAACATTATTAATTTAGTGCTGAAACTGTCTGTCTTTCTCTCTCTTTGATTGACAGCTTAGTATAAAAAGAGGTGATAGGAGGAATGTGTCAGGTGGTCCAACCAAAGTGTGGCGCTCGTCTCGTACTGCCCACTGGAGACAGGTGCACGTGTTTGTTTAATTAAATCATTATTTGGCAACGCCAGGGCAGACGCAGGCTTGTGGCTTGGCATTGGATTAAGAGCAATAACAAGTGGATGGAAAGGAGTTCAGAGAGAGAGAAAGAGAGGAGGGTGAGGAAGAGAGAAAGACACAGAAAGAGAGAGAGAAAGAGAGGAGGGCGAGGAAGAGAGAAAGACACAGAAAGAGAGAAAGAGAGGAGGGTGAGGAAGAGAGAAAGACACAGAAAGAGAGAAAGAGAGGAGGGTGAGGAAGAGAGAAAGAGAGGAGGGTGAGGAAGAGAGAAAGAGACAGAAAGAGAGGAGGGCGAGGAAGAGAGAAAGAGACAGAAAGAGAGAAAGAGAGGAGGGTGAGGAAGAGAGAAAGACACAGAAAGAGAGAAAGAGAGGAGGGTGAGGAAGAGAGAAAGAGAGGAGGGCGAGGAAGAGAGAAAGAGACAGAAAGAGAGAGAGAAAGAGACAGAAAGAGAGGAGGGTGAGGAAGAGAGAAAGAGACAGAAAGAGAGGAGGGTGAGGAAGAGAGAAAGACACAGAAAGAGAGAGAGAAAGAGACAGAAAGAGAGGAGGGTGAGGAAGAGTGAAAGACACAGAAAGAGAGCAAGAAAGAGACAGAAAGAGACAGAAAGAGAGAGAAGAGGGCGAGGAAGAGAGAAAGAGACAGAAAGAGAGAAAGAGAGGAGGGTGAGGAAGAGAGAAAGACACAGAAAGAGAGAGAGAAAGAGACAGAAAGAGAGAGAAGAGGGCGAGGAAGAGAGAAAGAGACAGAAAGAGAGAAAGAGAGGAGGGTGAGGAAGAGAGAAAGACACAGAAAGAGAGAGAGAAAGAGACAGAAAGAGAGAGAAGAGGGCGAGGAAGAGAGAAAGAGACAGAAAGAGAGAGAGAAAGAGACAGAGAGAGAGGACATTCATGTTTGGTATGGTTCTGAGGGAATACTGTGAGACATTGGTTTGGTATTCCATTGGACTGGACCAGGTCTACTAGGCCTTCCAAATGGTTCAAAACATCTCTCACAAAGAGAGGCTTTGTGAAGGCTGAAATGGCGAGAAAGATGTCTGGCTGAAGAGTAGTCTATCAACAAAACCAGAACACAACGTAAGAACCACAACATCTGTTAGAGTGAAAGAAGGTGGGAGACGGTGAGAATTATCAAACGCGCGATCAAGAAACAACTTGTGTGCGAAAAGTAAATGGAATGCCGCATTAAAAATTGAAAAGGGAATTTAACGAGGTGCATCAAAGGAAGGTTTTGACCTTCTGATCTAAAAAAATCGCCGAAGCAATCTCAGAGGTGAAAACATCTCCTGAAATTCACTTCCCATTTCCTTTTTTATATTCCTTTTTCCATTTTAATGTGACATCGGACCTGAAAAACAACCCGTGTGTGAAAGTAAATGGAATGTAACATTGAGGTACAGGTATATTAGTTGTCACCTCTTTGATCTAAAAAACGATTAACCTCCGAAGCAAGAAACATGAAAGCATCTCCTTCATTTCACTTCCTACTTTCCCTTTAATTCCTTTCCCATTTTAACGTGACATTCCTGAAAATCAATCAATCAATGACATTTAATTATAAAGCCATTTTTACAGCACGGTGGCTAGAGAAAACTCCCTAAAAAAGGCAGGAACCTAGGAAGAAACCTAGAGAGGAGCCAGGCTCTGAGGGGTGGCCAGTCCTCTTCTGGCTGTGCCGGGTGGAGACTATAAGAGTACATGGCCATTAAGGCCAGAAAAGAACGACGTCAGTACCAGCCAGACTACCTTCACCTCACACATCCGCACCAAACGGCCTTAACAGTGGCAGGAGGTGGTTTCTCTTTCAACGTTCCTCAGTAGGAGGCCAGGATCTGATAACACAAGCAGGAATTGCGTGACAACCGACGACCTTGATCATCAAGAAGCGCAAAACAGCGTTGGAAGTTCAAAGGATTGGAACGGCTCAAACCTTCCCCATTAGGAACATGTCTACGTCCCAAATGGCATCCTATTCTCTACACAGTGCACTACTTTTGACCAGGACCCATAGGGCTCTATAGGGAATAGGTTGCCTTTTGCGATGCACCTCATCTCAAAGAGGGCCACAGTTGTGGGAATATTGATCTTGGAAGTTGGATCCGGAATCCAGGACCAAGAAGAAGACAACTTTCGTTCTTTTTTTAACAGCTGGGGTTGTCAGAGTCAGACCCGTAGAGCAGAAGTCAAGTCAAGCACTTGGCCCCGACGAGATGTCCCCCCCCCCCCGGGCCCCATTTCTCTATGAAAAATGTTCCCCATTCCGATCTCTTTCCCCCATTTTCTTGGTAATTTGCGCTCGCAAACTTTGCCATTTGGCCTGTGCCACGGCCCCGTTGTCCTTCCAACACCCAGTCTGGCTTTGAGGCCTCCTCGGGCTCCCTCGGCTCCTCAATCTCCCCCACTGACCACAAAGTGGTCCTGAAAACCACTGACTGCTCTCCTCTTCCTCTCTTCCCCCCTTTTCTGTCTCAACAGTGAACCTGCCGGCCTTTGAACCGCTCTCTGATGGAGCAGCGAAATGGAGGGTTGGAAAAGCCAGGCAAAAGGTTTCGGATAAAGATCTCTGTCTGTTCATATCAAGTTGGAAATGCTAGACTAAAGAAAAGCACAGAGTTAAGTCCTCTTTGGTCACTGCATACCGCTTGCGTGCGCGGCACTGCGCTCGTCCAAATCTGCATCCCGTGCGGTAAGAAAAAAAACACAGTCTGTCTGTATCGCTGAACACCCCATATCTCAGCCTGTCTCAGGCGTTTTAGTGTCACCCCCAAACCCAAGAATAGAGATGGTTGTGCCTCTCCGATCAGTTTCTGGTGAGAGTTCTTTCTGTGCAGTCTCTCCAGTCTTCATTTGCGCTAAATTCTTCAATATCTTATGCAATAAAATAAACCCACCTGATGTTGAATTAATATGAATTAAATGAACCCAATCAGATGCGGTGCAGTAGCTGCTGACACTATGTCTAATGTGACTTTATTATGTGCTCTTTTGTCTGTATTTTGCCTCCAGAACAACCTCTCCAACTGCAGAAATCTTGACGCCCAGGCAACAGCAGCTGCAGTCCTAAATAATTTGAACAGTTTTGTTTGCCAAACTGTCCACATGCACACAGCACCGTGAGTGTTATTTTGAATAAAACAAAATGCAGTCATTCAATTTATTCACAGAGACAAACAGAAACCACAGACCATGTCATAATCTGTCCCGCAAACGTTTTACAGTGAGATGTTTTGCTGATTGGAAAGCCATATGCTATCTAGCCACTCTAGAATCAACAGGATCAATTGGACGCCTACTGGAATGTCTACAGTACATCAAAATATGCAAATCAGCATCGTTGACTCTAAGCACTTAGTCCATTCATAAAGAGATGACTATGACGAGTGGAATGGAAGGAAGATGGAAGCTTGTTGGTTCTGGAACGGTTGGGTGAGTTCTTTCGGTTCCGCTGGCAGGCTAGGCTACCTCACTACTTTTCTCTGTGGGAGGGGGGTGACAGTCTGACAGACAGACACTCAGACAGACAGAGACAGTAGTGGTTCTTAGATTTACCACAGCGATGGATTCATGGAATATTCCACACTTTCTATCCATCACGCGGTGTTTATCTACCAGCACTGAGCACTCACACATTTCAATCCCCCGACCTGGGGTATGCTAATATAGGTGTTAATCTACCAGCACTGAGCAGTCACACATTTCAATCCCCCGACCTGGGGTATGCTAATATAGGTGTTAATCTACCAGCACTGAGCAGTCACACAGTTCAATCCCCCGACCTGGGGTATGCTAATATAGGTGTTAATCTACCAGCACTGAGCAGTCACACAGTTCAATCCCCCGACCTGGGGTATGCTAATATAGGTGTTAATCTACCAGCACTGAGCAGTCACACATTTCAATCCCCCGACCTGGGGTATGCTAATATAGGTGTTAATCTACCAGCACTGAGCAGTCACACATTTCAATCCCCCGACCTGGGGTATGCTAATATAGGTGTTAATCTACCAGCACTGAGCAGTCACACATTTCAATCCCCCGACCTGGGGTATGCTAATATAGGTGTTAATCTACCAGCACTGAGCAGTCACACATTTCAATCCCCCGACCTGGGGTATGCTAATATAGGTGTTAATCTACCAGCACTGAGCAGTCACACATTTCAATCCCCCGACCTGGGGTATGCTAATATAGGTGTTAATCTACCAGCACTGAGCAGTCACACATTTCAATCCCCCGACCTGGGGTATGCTAATATAGGTGTTAATCTACCAGCACTGAGCAGTCACACATTTCAATCCCCCGACCTGGGGTATGCTAATATAGGTGTTAATCTACCAGCACTGAGCAGTCACACATTTCAATCCCCCGACCTGGGGTATGCTAATATAGGTGTTAATCTACCAGCACTGAGCAGTCACACATTTCAATCCCCCGACCTGGGGTATGCTAATATAGGTGTTAATCTACCAGCACTGAGCAGTCACACATTTCAATCCCCCGACCTGGGGTATGCTAATATAGGTGTTAATCTACCAGCACTGAGCAGTCACACATTTCAATCCCCCGACCTGGGGTATGCTAATATAGGTGTTAATCTACCAGCACTGAGCAGTCACACATTTCAATCCCCCGACCTGGGGTATGCTAATATAGGTGTTAATCTACCAGCACTGAGCAGTCACACATTTCAATCCCCCGACCTGGGGTATGCTAATATAGGTGTTAATCTACCAGCACTGAGCAGTCACACAGTTCAATCCCCCGACCTGGGGTATGCTAATATAGGTGTTTATCGTGGCCAGGCCTTCTCTCCACCAGAATCCCATGTTGAAACCAAGAGCAGAGACAAAGAGGAGAAAATGGGGGTTTATTGATCTTCTGGGCACTTGGGGCTGAAATGCACTCTGGGTAGTCTTAGGCTTCGTCCCAAATGGGCTTTCCTTATATAGTGCACTACTTTTGACCAGAGCCCTATGCACTATGTAGGGAATAGGGTGCCATTTGGGAAGTAGGCCTTATAGTTTCTGAACAGCACTGTCAGTGATGGATTGTCTTGGCTCCCACAGCTGAACACGGAGGAATGGACATGGACTGATACAACACAGGTGTGCAGCACAGAAAGGCTTGCCAATTAAAAATCCACTTGTGTCTAGTTCACAATCAAATTCCTTTCAAGGGCAAACATTTCCAGTAATCAATTTAGTTAGATCTTGTCAAAGAAAAGGGTCATGCATGTGTTTTTGATAAATCACTGCACTAATTATCAGTATATTCATATTTCAGTAACCAACAACCCCACCCCACATTTCTTTTAAATAATAAGATCGTACCCCCACCACAATGTATTTTTTTGACCTGTCTCCATTACCAATAACAGGGGAGGTTAGCATTTGGGGGGTGGGGGTATGATCTCATCCAACAAGTTTGAAGAGTCAGCTTGAAGTAGTCATTGCGGGCTAGGAATATGGGACCAAATACTAAGCTAATATACAACAAAAAATACAAAATGAACATCAAACATATTTTAAAACCATATGATTATGTTGGAAAGCAACCATTACCTACATGGTAACAAACATACTCATGTACAAACCAGATGTTGAGGACAGGCGGAGGACATGTGTTGTTTAGTGGGTCAGTTTAGTATTTCGCTAAAGCCGGAAACAGCTGTCGTCATCATCCCAAGAGGTTTGAACCCATAGATATAGATAAATAGATGTAGCTCTAGGTTTGAACCGATAGATGTAGGATCTTAATTTGATCAATTGCAGGTGAACTTTGCAGGACATTTGCAGGACATTTAAAATTGCAGGACATTTAAAACATGTAGTGTATTTGAGGTTTAAAAAGGCTTCTGAAATGTGTAACTTCCACGTTGAAATATCAGACTTGATTTACCCTAACGAAAAATGTATCAACCTCTTCAAAAATGTCCAGTATTTATAATCCACGTAATAATTATAATTTCCTGTTGCTGCAGGATTATTTTCCTGTTGTAGCAAACTGGCTCAAATTAAGATATGGCATCTGTTCAGCAGCATCGACTTGATTCTAGTTTCTCTCTCCACTCCACAACGTCACCAAGTAGAGGGATATGAGCTCAAAGCAACACAAGCTGTTACGTGGAATCCCTGACATTTGTATAAAAGACCCTATCTCAATATTGTATTTAGTGTGCACTGTGGCTTGTCGAAATGGGGCTCCGAAAAACGGTTTTATTATTTATTGCTTATGAATTTGGACCAAAGCCTCTGGCGCTCTTGGTGGTTCATACTTTGAACGAGGCCCAATAGAATTTCAACGAGGGTTCGAGATGGAGGAGAGGAGAGGCCAAGTTTGATTTAAGCTGTGGGTCAGTGTGGCATTTTTTTTCTCTCTCTTTGCAATAACAACAATTAGCCTGAAATTCCACGGATATAATAGTATGCAACCTAAATGCTTAAAATATTTAAGCCCGACACTTTAGCCCGATTCCAGATCTGTTTGTGCTGTTTAGCCAACTCCCATGGTCATACATGAAAACACAAACAGATCTGGGATCAGTCTAAAGTGTCAGGCTGCCGAGCTGCCAAAAAGGGATTTGCATCCGTTATGAAATGTGTCACTAGAGGGACTACTAGACTGATTCCAGATCTGTTTGTGCTGTCTAGCCAACTCCTATGGTCATACATGAAAACACAAACAGATCTGGGATCAGTCTAAAGCACTGGTTCTCAATCCTGGTCCTGGGGACCCAAAGGGGAGCACATTTTAGTTTTTGCCCTAGCACTACACAACTGATTCAAATCATCAACTCATTAAAATGCTTTGATGATTTGCATCAGGTGTGTAGTGCTAGGGCAAAAACAAAAATGTGCCCCCCTTTGGGTCCCCAGGACCAGGATTGAGAACCACAGGTCTAAAGTGTCAGACTGCCGAGCTGCCAGAAAGGAATTTGCATCCGTTATGAAATGTGTCACTAGAGGGACTACTAGACTGATTCCAGATCTGTTTGTGCTGTCTAGCCAACTCCCATGGTCATACATGAAAACACAAACAGATCTGGGATCAGTCTAGTAGTCCCTCTAGTGACACATTTCATAACGGATGCAAATTCCTTTCTGGCAGCTCAGCAGCGTTTTGAGGAAAACCATGAACTTGTCTTTTCTAAATATCATTAGACTGTCTTATTATGCGTCTGATTTGTGTTGTGATGACTAACTCTCTCTAATGCCCATATGCGCCTGTCAACACATTTCATCACTTCTCCCTTTTCCTGGCCAAAGACCTGAAACATAAACAAGGACTGTATCTGTCTATTCTATTGTGAAATGTAAACATTATTATATTGTCTTAGTCTGCATCAGATTTTTGTTGTGATAGCTAAGCTAGTCATTCCCACATTCTGTTATGATGTCTCACATTTCTCCTTCTTCTTCACTTTCCCTTTTCTGGCAAAGTACCATATCTGAGTAAACATTAGTTACATTTATCTATTGTGAAACATAAATAAACAATTCCATAAAAGTAAGCGTGGAAGCATGTAAATAAATTCCTGTTTCTCCCTTGTAGCCTACCAATAAGGCTTCAGTGTGGGCGGCAAGGTTTGAGGTCAAATTACTGTACCTTTGACCTCGAGGGTTGCACAAATGACGTTTCAGATTCAAGTGAGAGGAAAGGAAACCTGGGCTGATGCCACAGTTGTTTCTCCTCCATTTGGTTCCACAGCAGATCATGTAGAGATGATTCTTTACAGTGAGTATATAGTGTTATCATTTACTTATCATTTAACAAGCAAGACAAACAGCCATTAAACACTACTTTAACTTTGTTATACATTTTATACCATGCCATCCATTGGCCTAGATATATGAATACTTACTTTGTAAAATACTTATGTCAAAATATATATATATTAGGGCCTCCCGGGTGGCGCAGTGGTCTAGAGCACTGCATCGCAGTGCTATGCTGCGCCACCAGAGTCTGGGTTCGCGCCCAGGCTCTGTAGCAGCCGGCCGCGACCGGGAGGTCCGTGGGGCGACGCACAATATGCATAGCGTCGTCCGGGTTAGGGAGGGTTTGGCCGGTAGGGATATCCTTGTCTCATCGCGCTCCAGCGACTCCTGTGGCGGGCCGGGCGCAGTGCGCGCTAACCGAGGGGGCCAGGTGCACGGTGTTTCCTCTGACACATTGGTGCGGCTGGCTTCCGGGTTGGAGGCGCGCTGTGTTAAGAAGCAGTGCGGCTTGGTTGGGTTGTGCTTCGGAGGACGCATGGCTTTCGACCTTCGTCTCTCCCGAGCCCGTACGGGAGTTGTAGCGATGAGACAAGATAGTAATTACTAGCGATTGGATACCACGGAAATTGGGGAGAAAAGGGGATAAAATTAAAAAATATATATATATATATTTTTTTTTAGCAACCTATTTTCCTTTTAAATCACGTGTCAAACTCATTCCACGGAGGGCTGAGTGTCTGCAGGTTTTCGCTCCTCCCTTGTACTTGATTGAAGAATTAAGGTCACTGATTAGTAAGGAACTCCTCTCACCTGGTTGTCTAGGTCTTAATTGAAAGGAAAAAACAAAAACCAGCAGAGACTAGGTTCTCCATGAATGAGTTGGACACCTCTGTATTTAAGTCAATCAACAATGGCAATCAGTAATTTAATCCCAGTTCATATGCAATGAGGCCTACAGCAGTATGAGAGAAGCCGTAAACCTGTTGATCCAGTGGAAGCATGTATGGCTTTGAGGTCTGTGTCTGCAGTATCACTTACCTCCTTCTGCATAAATCAGACCTGATTTAGATCCTGTTCTAGGACGCACGCACACACACAAACACACACACATTATGTTCTTCTATCTTCGCCGGGACCTAAAATAACACACACACAAACACACACTCCAGCATAAATCATCCCCATCCTGTACCAAGACAGACCGACCAGAAAAACAGACCGACCAGAGAGACAGACCGACCACAGAGAGACAGACCGACCAGAGAGACAGACCGACCAGAGAGACAGACCGACCAGAGAGACAGACCGACCACAGAGAGACAGACTGACCAGAGAGACAGACCGACCAGAGAGACAGACCGACCACAGAGAGACAGACCGACCAGAGAGACAGACCGACCAGAGAGAAAGACCGACCACAGAGAGACAGACTGACCAGAGAGACAGACTGACCAGAGAGACAGACCGACCAGAGAGACAGACCGACCACAGAGAGACAGACAGACCACAGAGAGACAGACCGACCAGAGAGACAGACCGACCACAGAGAGACAGACCGACCAGAGAGACAGACCGACCACAGAGAGACAGACCGACCAGAAAGACAGACCGACCATAAAGACAGACCGACCACGGAGAGACAGACCGACCAGAGAGACAGACCGACCAGAGAGACAGATCGACCACAGAGAGAAAGACCGACCACAGAGAGACAGACCGAACAGAGAGACAGACCGACCACAGAGAGACAGACCGACCAGAAAGACAGACCGACCAGAGAGACAGACCGACCAGAGAGACAGACCGACCACAGAGAGACAGACCGACCACAGAGAGACAGACCGAACAGAGAGACAGACCGACCAGAAAGACAGACCGACCACAGAGAGACAGACCGACCAGAGAGACAGACCGACCACAGCTGGGAGGTCTTCAGAAGAATTCTTCACAGTTAAGCTCTTTCCACTGTTGAGACCACAGATTATGGGTCTGAAGGAGGGGGGGGGGGTCAAAGGTGCAAAGTGTGTGTGTGTGTGTGTGTGTGCACGTGTGTGTTGAAGCTGAAAGTCAAAGCTGAAACGAGAGTGATTGGGAGGTCAATAGCCCCAGCTCATCCCTCTATCCTTCCATCCCCAAATTCCTCTTTTCTGTTCATCTCTCCATCCGAAAACCGCTGTCTAGTACGCCACACGCACATAAAAATATCAGGGGCTCTGAAAAAAGAAAACATCCCTTCTTCCCCCTTTTCCTTCCACATCTCTGTCCCCCAGATGGAAAGGCAATGTGGGGCTTGTGGGTTTGGACGGGGTGGGATAAGCGGAGCTTGGAACATGGAATGCCAGCGCCTCAGAGAGAATAATAACTGATTGAAATTGGTGACATGCCACCAGGCCATTTGTGAAGTGTTGATATTTATTTGGAATAACAGAGAGAGTAGGAGGCATAGAGAGAGAGAGAGAGTGAGAGTGAGAGAGAGAGAGTGAAAGAGAGAGAGAGAGAGAGAGAGAGAGAGAGAGAGAGAGAGAGAGAGAGAGAGAGAGAGAGAGAGAGAGAGAGAGAGAGAGAGAGAGATGGGGATGGTGACAACATGGTCAACAAACTAGTGGGATGATGAAGACTAAATAAGATGTAGCTAAGAACATCAGACAGACAAAAATAGCTCTCAATCCGTCACAGCAATCCTGGATAATATGTCTAGATCAAGCCACTTGTCTTCAAGCAGTTGACTCATGTATTGCTTTAGTCATGGATCGACCTGTGACCTTTATAGCGATGTGGTCCTTTCAGAAAGCAGGCACGTGATCAATCGATACAGAGCCCGTGGCATCAATAAGTTACTGGTGTGTGTGTGGTGTTTGCGTTCCTCTAATTGACATGATGAAGACAGTTCCTGCTGGCAGTTGCCTTCCCTCCTGAGACATACAGTACAGTACGTTGACCTATAGGTAGGTTGATAACTCCACCAATCACTGAAGATGAGTGTGACTGTGAATTGTAATAATAAGTAAACCCATCCTCAAGGATAAGAACAGAACAGATCGTATCCAATGTGAACGACGTAAACAAGGACCTAACAAGCTTTTGGTTTTCTATTCAGGTCTCATATAAACCAGGCATCTTTAGATGAGCTTCATTGACCTTTACTTTCAGTTTAACAGCCATTTAAGATGTACTAAAGAAAGGATTTGGACTACAAATTGGATGACCTATTATGCATCAGCACAGAAATCGAATAAACCTCCTTTTGTCACATTTGTGATTTGTAATACCCTACAAAGCTTTAATAATATAAACGTTTAATTTATATATATATCTTCCGCACTGGCAAAGTGCGGAAGATATATTGTATAACTTAAACAAAGAATCAAATCAAATGTATTTATAAAGCCCTTCTTACATCAGCTGATTTTTACAAAGTGCTGTACAGGAACCCAGCCTAAAACCGCAAACAGCAAGCAATGCAGGTGTAGAAGCACAAACCACTTTAATGAATGTTTTTATTTAGCTTTTAGCGATTTCCAGGACCCTTTTAGCAAAGAAGAGAACCCTTTCTAAATGTCCTCCTCTTCACTAAAGCACCGGAGTGCGCCAATATCACACTTCCTCTCTATGCTTTATAAAGTCACTGACTGGCTCTTTATCTTTCCAGACTAAACCGATGACAGCTTTCCACATACTTCCATAGCCTTCTAATGGGCACCATCTTCCTCAAACATTGGTTCATTATTGTCGGCCATCTTGGCCCCCGCCAAACAAAACCTAACCAGCATCCCTAAAAAAACACACCACCTCTCTCTCTCTTTCTATCTCTCTCTCACTCTCTCTCTTTTTATCCTTCTCTCTCTCTCCTGCTCTCTCATTCTCTCCCTCCCTCTCTCTTCCTTTCACTCTATCTCTTTCTTTCTGTCTCTTTATCGATCTCTCTCTGCCTCTCTTTCTCCTTTCTCCATGAGAACTTGACTCTCATAATGTTTACTATTCACACTGAACAGTTTGGCTCATGATATGGCAGCAACCATTATTGTTTTGCTTTTCTTGGCCCCATGCATTAGCCCGCAGCAGACCTGGGTTCAAATCCTATTCGAAATCATTTAAATGACTTTAGCTGGACTTGATTGAGATTGCCTGACGCAATGGAACCAATAGAATAGTCGTAAAAGTGCAAAGTGCAAACCCAGCCCTTCTGGCACTTCAGGACGGCTAAGCAAACGCTTTAAAATACGATTTAAAATAGTATTTGAACCCAGATCTGGCTGGCATTGCTTAAAAATCCTTCACAGATTACCTATTGGCTATTACACGTTGTTCATGTGTGGATCGGCATGCCAGTAGAAAGAGACTTGGAAGTGGAACATGAAGTCAGAATGTAGGACAAGAATTGGAGTTTAAAGATTTTTTTGTTGTTGTCTTTCTCTGCAGTCTTGACACATCTTCCTTCCCCATTCAGGAAGACAGCCCAGAAGTAGGAAATACATTAAGAATACATTGCCCATCTGCCTTCGCAGCAGAGATAAGAGTGAATTGCTTTTGCAGTAAATGTCAGAGGGTGCGTTGATGCATGACACCCCCCACCACTATACCTCATGGTCGTGCCGTGTTTTAATTCTCCATCGGTGGCTTTGCTGACGTTGGTAAGAACATCATTGGTGGTAACGGTCTGTGGGAGGTAGGAGGTGGTAGTGACTAAGGAATGCCCTGTCGACACACACACACAAACACACACACTGTCAAGGGATATAAAGGTAGAGGAAGCAGTGATTAAAGTGGACCTACAGAACTGAGAGCTTTAAGAACTGAAAGCTGCCTGCTAGCAGAGTCAACATTCAGCTAATTAATGACTGATGCCATGGTACCAACACACGTAGAAACACACACACACACACACAGGGATGCACCTGCCCTACACTACACTACATGCACGGCGCGAACACACACAATATTACACACACACATTCGTAGGCATGCACATAGGCGACAGAGAGCAAATATAGTATAGACTCAAATATAGTATCGACTCAAATATAGTATAGACTCAAATATAGTATAGACTCAAATATAGTATCGACTCAAATATAGTATAGACTCAAATATAGTATAGACTCAAATATAGTATCGCCTCAAATATAGTATAGACTCAAATATAGTATAAACTCAATTATAAACTGGTTGGTTCAAACCCTGAATGCTGATTGGCTGACAGCCGTGGTATATCAGACCGTATACCACGGATATTACAAAACATTTATTTTTACTGCTCTAATTACATTGGTAACCAGTTTATAATAGCAATAAGGCACCTCTGGGTTTGTGATATATGGCCTAAGAACATCCCTTAGCCGTGGTATATTGGCCATATACCACACCTCCTCAGGCCTTATTGGTTAATTATCCATCAGGCCATGCTCCATGGGGAGACAAATAAGATCGATGACGAGGCTCTCAGACATCAATGTAGAATAATTACTAAAATAAGCCTCTGTGAGTATCTTATGAAAACAAAGAGACTGAACCTGGCCGGAAATGACCATGACACACACACACACACAAACACACACACTAACACAGGAACCATTAGCCAAGAACACTCTGAGAGCCAGACGGTATCGAACGTGTCCCGAATCCGAGTGGAACGGTTATTGCGTAAAACTGCAGGACAGAAATGAGATGATGAGAATTAGAGCTCAGAGGTAGAAGGAGGTGTAATGAGATAGTTACAAATGTAGGATCTTAATTTGATCACCCTGTTGCAGGAGAACTTTCCTGCAATGCATGAAATGAAAAAAATTGGAATGTATTTGTGTTTCAAAAAGGCTTCTGAAGTTTGACATTTCAGACTTGATTTTCCCTTATGAAAAATGTATCGACCCATACAAAAATGTCCATGAATTATAATCCACAAATATAATTCACATTTCCTGTTGCTGCATTATTATTTTCCTGCTGTAGCAAACTGGCTCAAATGAAGTTCCTACGTCTGTAGTGTCATTCAGTTGTTCTCAACATGGGGTACTACTGTCACAAGGGGATACTTAGGAAGACTCATAAGAACATGGGTCTAATGATCAGTTGCTCATGAGGGGGCACTTTGGGCAGAGCAAAACGTGATTGAGGGTTCAATACCAAAAAGGTTGAAAACCACTAGTACAGCCTGCTCAGCAACTTAACAATTCAACTTGATTATCTTTTTCAAAACTCATATATCTTTTCCTTTGCCCTATTAGAAAGCCATTTGTTTGAATGACCACTACACTTGAGATGAATGACCACTACACTTGAGATGAATGACCACTACACTTGAGATGAATGACCACTATACATGAGATGAATGACCACTACACTTGAGATGAATGACCACTATACTTGAGATGAATGACCACTATACTTGAGATGAATGACCACTACACTTGAGGAAAAATAGTCCTGCAGCAACAGGAAATCTGAATTATTTTGTGGATTATAATTAGTGGACATTTATGTAGGGTAAGATGCATTTTTAGTTAGGGCAAATTTAAGTCCAACATTTTTATTTAGAAATTACACATTTTAGAAGCCTTTTTAAACTTTGAAAACACTACAAGTTTGCATTTCCTGCTGTACAGCGAATTAGGATCTGACACCTGTAGCATATTGTGGAACTGTCTGTGCTCAACACCACTGGTCTGTCCCTGAAATTGAACCCTGTTGACAAAATGAGTCTGCAGTGGTGGGCCAGAAACAGTGTTTGCCTCAGTTTGACAGTAATCAGTGTTGAGTTGAGCCCTAATGGTAGACATGTGTCTATTGGTTCTCTTGTTAATTTGACACACTCGTGTTCTGGTTTCACTTAGTTTTTTCCAGTTTATGTCTTAAACTGCATTATGTGTATGGATTGACTAACGATGTCCTCTGATTATCTCCATTTGATTGTATTTAATAATTAGGGGGTGCTTATATAGTTCAGTTTCATTGTATGTACAAGTGGGTAACCTGTACTAGTGTGAGGTGTGAAATTGAAATGTGTTTTTGGCATATCCCATTCCCCCTGAGACACCCTCGGAGAGTGGGGTCACAGCCAGGGATCAGCCATTATTGATGGCGACCCTGGAGCAATAAGGGTTAATTGCCTTGCTCAAGGGCAGAATGACAGATTTTTATGTTGTCGGCTCAGGGATTTGATCCAGCAACCTTTGGATTACTGGCCCAACGCTCCTAAACGCCAGGTTACCTGCCACTAAATCACATACAGAGAGAGATCTATCACTCGATTTCTTTGATTTCTATGCTTTCTGATACTGCAACATGTTTTGGTGAGATATTTAGCCTATGCTCAGATCCCCAGATCCATTATAATATAGCCTCTGAACTGACGACCGAGACCGAAACTGATGTTCTTATAACGTTCCTGAGTTCCCATAAATAACCACAGGAAGATGTCTCCCACCCTGTCTAAGAATGTGTCTAAGAATTCTGTAAGGATTGCCGCAGTACAATAACATTGGCAAGCTAGTGACTTGAAGATGATGTCCTCTTGTAGCCTGCCATTGACACTGATGTGGCTTTAATACCAGTGCCAGCACTGCGAGAAATCATACTTCCCTACATTTGATCCACTTCACCAGCTGTACTTGGAATTGAGTGGCAATTTGCCTCACAAATAGTTTGATCATGATAGTAGATCCAGGCAATTGGCTGTATCAGAATTGGTGCCTGCAGGCTAAGTGTATCATGTGTCAACCTGGTCTCAGACCATTTAGTATTATTCTGTACGTAAATCCAAGACAAACAATTTAGTATGATATGTTACGTTTTGTATGGTATGTATTAATTTGTAGATGTGGCAAATTACAATTCATATTAAATGAGGTTACGGATTTACAAACATACAATATGTTACGAATTTGCTAAACGTATGATATGTTACGAATTGTATGATATGTTATGACTGCTGAACAATTAATCAAACGGCCACCCGGCCTATTTACACACCCCCCCCCCATTTTTATACTGCTGCTACTCGCTGTTTATTATCTATGCATAGTCACTTTACCCCAATCTACATGTACAAACTACCTCGACTACCCTGTACCCCCGCACATTGACTCGGTACCAGTACCCCCCTGAATATAGCCTCGTTATTGTTATGTAATTTTATTGTGCTACTTTTTATTTTTTTACTTTAGTTAATTTAGTAAATATTTTCTTAATTCTATTTCTTGAACTGCATTGTTGGTTAAGGGCTTGTAAGTAAGCATTTCACGGTAAGGTCTACCTACACCTGTTGTATTCGGCACATGTGACAAATAAAATTTGATTTTATTTGAATTCTAGCTAGGTGGCTAACGTTAGGTAGCTTGCTAATGTTAGCGGGGCTAGGGGTTAGGGGTTAGGATTAAGTTTTGGAGTTAAGTTAAAGTGTTAGGGTTAGGGTTAGGGGAAGAGTTAGCTAAAAGGATTAGGGTTAGCATTAGGGGAAGGGTGAGCTAACATTCTAAGTAGTTGCAAAGTAGCTAAAAAGTAGTAAGTAGTTGAAAAGTTGCTAATTAGCTAAAATGCTAAAGTTGTCCATTATGAGATTCGAACTTGCAACCTTTGGGTTATACGCCCACCCATCCACCCGACCAATCATCTTCCTTTTTGTTTTTGCCTTAAGTAACCATCTGTCTTATGTAACCATACCAAACATAACATAGCATACTTTTATTTTTATATAATTTGCTAAAGGAGTTTCTCGGATTTATGTATAGAATAATACGAAATGCTCTGAGATCAGGTTGCATGTGGATGCAGGCAATTGTCCATATCATCACATAGAGATGAGAACGCATAGCTCACTATTCGCCACCACTTCCAAGGTCAAGCTGTAACACGCGTCTCTTAGGACACCCCTTTGAACATGTTCAAAATAGCCCCCCCCCACCCCCCCTCTCTCATTCTTTCTCCCTCCCTCTCTCTCTGAAGATAGACTGAGCTGTGTTAAACTAATGTTCATTGATTTTAATAACACAGAGAGTATGTTGACATTTATCACGCTGTGTTGAGCTTACCTCAGCCCACGTTCATTCTCTCAATTCAATTTAAGGGCTTTATGGGAAACATATGCTTGCATTGTCAAAGCAAGTGAACTAGATAAGAAACACTTTGTGAAATAAACAATAAAAAAAATTCAGTAAACATTACACTTACAAAAGTTCCAGAAGAATAAAGACATTTCAAATGTCATGTTATGTCTGTATTTTTTATATTTTTTATTTAACCTTCATTTATATACAGTGTTGTAATGATGTGCAAATAGTTCAAGTACAAAAGGGAAATTAAATCAACATAAAAATAGATTATATTTACAATGGTGTTTGTTCTTCACTGGTTGCCCTTTTCTTGGTCACAAATCTTGCTGCTGTGATAGGACACTGTGGTATTTCACCAAATAGATATGAGAGTTTATCAAAATTGGATTTGTTTTTGAATTCTTTGTGAGTCTGTGTAATCTGAGGGAAATATGTGTCTCTAATATGGTCATACATTTGGCAGGAGGTTAGGAAGTGTACATGAAGGATATTTTTGCAGAATTCTGCATGCAGTCTCAATTTGGCGTTTGTCCCATTTTGTGAATTCTCGGTCGGTGAGCGGATCCCAGACCTCACCTCAATAAAGGGCAATGGGTTCTATAACCGATTCAAGTATTTTTAGCCAGATCCTAATTGGTATGTCAAATTTTATGTTCCTTTTGATGGCATAGAAGACCCTTCCTTCTTGCCTTGTCTCTCAGATCGGTCACAGCTTTTTGGAAGTTACCTGTGGCACTGATGTTTAGGCCGAGGTATGTATCGTTTTTTGTGTGCTCTAGGGCAACGGTGTCTATATGGAATTTGTATTCGTGGTCCTGGGAACTGGACCTTTTGTGGAACACCATTATTGTTCTCTTACTGAGATTGACTGTCAGGGCCCAGGTCTGGCTGAATCTGTGCAGAATATCTAGGTGCTGCTGTATGCCCTCCTTGGTTGGTGACAGAGGCACCAGATTTCAGCAAACAGTAAACATCTGACTTCAGATTCTAGTAGGGTGAGGCCGGGTGCTACGGACTGTTCTAGTGCCCTCGCCAATTCTTTGATATATATGTTGAAGAGGGTGGGGCTTAAGCTGCATCCCTGTCTCACCCCACGGCCATGTGGAAAGAAATGTGTGTTTTTTGACAATTTTAACCGCACACTTGTTGTTTGTGTACATGGATTTAATAACGTTGTATGTTATTCCCCCATCACCCCTTTCCATTATTTTTTATAGCAAGCCCTCGTGCCAAATTAAGTCGAAAGCTTTTTTGAAATCAACAAAGCATGAGAAGACTTTACCTTTGTTTTGGTTTGTTTGTTTGTCAATTAAGGTGTGCAGGGTGAATATATGGTCTGTAATTTGGTTAAAAAAAACAATTTGACATTTGCTCAGTACATTGTTTTCGCTGAGGAAATGTGTGAGTCTGCTGTTAATGATAATGCAGAGGATTTTCCCAAGGTTGCTGTTGACGCATATCCCACGGTAGTTATTGGGGTCAAATTTGTCTCCACTTTTGTGGATTGGGGTGATCAGTCCTTGGTTCCAAATATTGGGGAATATGCCAGAGCTGAGGATGATGTTAAAGAGGTTAAGTATAGCCAATTGGAATTTTTGGTCTGTATATTTTATAATTTCATTTAGGATACCATCAACCCCACAGGCCTTTTTGGGTTGGAGGGTTTGTATTTTGTCCTGTAGTTCAATCAATGTAATTGGAGAGTCCAGTGGGTTCTCGGAGTCTTTAATAGTTGATTCTAAGATTTGTATTTGATCATGTATATGTTTTTGCTGTTTGTTCTTTGTTATGGAGCCAAAAGATTGGAGAAGTGGTTTATCCATACATCTCCGTTTTGGATAGATAACTCTTCATGTTGTTGTTTGTTTAGAGTTTTCCAATTTTCCCAGAAGTGGTTAGATTCTATGAATTATTCAATTACATTAACCTGATTTCTGATGTGCTGTTCCTTTTTTCCCTCCATAGTGTATTTCAAATCAAATCAAATTGTATTTGTCATACAACAGGTGAAATGCTTACTTACAAGCCCTTAACCAACAATGCAGTTTTAAGAAAAATACCTAAAGAAAAATATGAAATATAAGTAACAAATAATTAAAGAGCAGCAGTAAAATAACAATAGCGAGGCTATATACAGGGGGTACCGGTACGGAGTCAATGTCCGGGGGCACCAGTTAGTCAAGATAATTTAGTTAATATGTGCATGTAGGTAGAGTTTTTAAAGTGACTATGCATAGATAATAACAGAGAGTAGCAGCAGCGTTAAAGAGGGGGGCAATGCAAATAGTCTGGGTAGCCATTTGATTAGATGTTCAGTAGTCTTATGGCTTGGAGGTAGAAGCTGCTTAGAAGCCTCTTGGACCTAGACTTGGCACTCCGGTACCGCTTGCCGTGCGGTAGCAGAGAGAACAGTCTATGACTAGGGTGCCTAGAGTCTTTGAAAATGTTTAAGGCCTTCCTCTGACACCACCTGGTATAGAGGTCCTAGATGGCAGGAAGCTTGGCCCCAGTGATGTACTGGGCCGTACGCACTACCCTCTGTAGTGCCTTGCGGTCAGAGGCCGAGCAGTTGCCATACCAGGCAGTGATGCAAATGTTTTAGTGATTTACCATATTGAAGGCGTAGGCTCAGGTTTTCTGGGTCTCTATGTTTTTGGTTGTATAGGTTTCTCAATAATTTTCTTAGGTTGTCTGCTTGAAATGTTTAGATTTGATAGGGAATCTGAGAGGTCAAATATACTGTTTAGGTTTTCTACTGCCAAATTTACACCTTCACTATTACAGTGAAACATTTTGTCCATGAAATTGTCTAGAAGGGATCGAATTTGTTGTTGCCTAATTGTTTTTTGGTAGATTTCCACACTGCTTTCCTTCCATCTATAGCATTCTTAATATTATTCAGTTCCTTTGAGTTTGATGCCTTATGATTGAGTATTGCTCTGTTCAAGTAGACTGTGATTTTGCTGGGATCTGATAGGGGTGTCAGTGGGCTGACTGTGAACGCTCTAAGAGACTCTGGGTTGAGGTCAGTGATAAAGTAGTCACAGTACTACTGCCAATAGATGAGCTATATGTGTACCTACCATAGGAGTACCCTCGAAGCCTACCATTGACTATGTACATACCCAGCATCCGACAGAGCTGCAGGAGTTGTGACCCGTTTTTGTTGGTTATGTGTCGTAGTTGTGTCTAGGGGGGCATATGGGGGAGGGAATGCTGTCACCTGCAGATAGGTGTTTGTCCCCTGTGTGCTGAGGTTGTCAGGTTCTTGTCCAGTTCTGGCATTTAGGTCGTCACAGACTAGTCCCTGGGCCTGGAAATTGTTGATCTCCCCTCTAGGATGGAGAAGTTGTCATCGTTAAAGTATGGGGATTCTATTGGGGGGGATTAAGGTAGCACACATGAGGACATTTTTCTCTGTTGAGATCATTTCCTTATTCTTTCTAGCCAGATGTAAAATGTTCCTGTTTTGACTAATTTATTAGAGTGGTTTAGGTCTGCTCTATACCAAATTAGCATACCCCCTGAGTCTCTTCCCTGTTTCACACCTGGTAGTTTGGTGGATGGGACTACCAGCTCTCTGTAACCTAGAGGGCAACCAGTGGGTCCGTCTCCTTTATACCATGTTTCTTGTAGGATGACAATGTCTGTATTTCCAATTTCTTTGATGAAGTCTGTGTTCCTACTCTTTAGACCAAAGGCAGATGACCTCAGACCTTGTATATTCCAGGATGAGATAGTAAAAGCTTTGTGTTCGATAGTGTCTAGTGTTGTTTTTGTGTGATTTAGGCCCGGACCATCACAGTAGGTGTGAGCAGAGCATGTTGAGCATCTGATACATACCTCTTAGGTTGCAGGATGGGGGATGAGTGGGTGTAATAGTGGGGGTTGGGCCTGTTGCTCTGCTCACGGCCTGGGCATTATGTCCTGCTGTCATGTTGAGGTCCTTGACGCAGGGGCGGGAGGCATGGGGTGGGCAGAAGGGGCATAGGTCTGATATGGGGGGGCAATATAGAGTGTGGCCAGGGTTTGCTCTCGCTCTCTCAATATTTATCATGCTTTGTTGAGCTTACCTCAGCCCACGTTCATTCTCTCTCTCTCTCTCTCAATATTTATCATGCTGTGATGAGCTTACCTCAGCCCACGTTCATTCTCTCTCTCTCTCTCTCTCTCTCTCTCTCTCTCTCTCTCTCTCTCTCTCTCTCTCTCTCTCTCTCTCTCTCTCTCTCTCTCTCTCTCTCTGTCAATTCAATTCAAAGTGGCTTTATTGGCAAGGGAAACATGTTTACATTGGCAAAGCAAGTGAAGAAAACAACAAAAACCAACAAAGTAAATTAAACAAAACAATCAGACATTAACAGTAAACATTACACACAATGTTTACAAAAAAAACAACATTACACACACATTACACACAATCTCTCTCCCCCCCCCCCTCTCTGAATAAAACTGGCATCAACAGAAAGCTGGTGTTGGAGTGGACCCTTTGTAACAGAGTACAACTCACTGAACAGAATGGCAATCCGGTAATAAAAGCTATGCTGTGCAAGTATAACTGTCAAGGTTTGACATTGTCATTCATTTGGGACGTGAATGTAAATTAGCCTCCTAGGATACTGGCCAAATAGATATTGTAGTGTATGTTGTTTTAATGGAATCAGGACTATTATCGATGAAAGGTGTCAGTGATTAAAATCTTCAAAAGACTTGGTTCACACAAGCACCTTGTTGTCGATGTCAGCTGATATTATAATCAGTATGGAAACCCCATCGAGGACTCCAGCAGGAGTTCTCAGACACTCAAAGTAGATCCCCGTGATGGAATAATATTACTTGAATGTAATACCACCATTATTAATAACAAGCATAGTACTGTACAATCAGAGATGCTTCTGGATTGTTTGTTGTGAGGAGGGATCTCTATTTCAGAAAGTCTTTGATGATAAGGATGACACTTGTCTTCTGCTGCTGGGTTCTGGTGTTCATGCTAACTGCGTGTCTCTTACACACAGACAGTGGTTATCTGCCCTCTCCTCAACCCTCTTGAGGCCCTGATACAGGATCAAAGCTGAATCATCACTGTGCTCTGTGCCAAAACATTAGTGTTGTCCAGGGACCAAGCCTGGCTGAACCAGACTGAATGCTGCTCTGACTCACTAGCAGGCGAGTTCTGACTGGTTTAGCCAGGCTAGGGTCCAAGCCAAGGCATTGCCCCACTGAACTGGAAATCACTGTCTGTGGTTTTATTAGGTTACATATGGAAATCATATATTATTACACCATAGTCATGGTTACTGTTGCTATTATTAAGGTCACATCTCCTGGCATGTCGAATATGTACATATATATCTGCAATTTCTATGAATACATCTAGAAGTGAATTCACTTTATCTAATTGAGCTTTCTCTAAATTATTTAGGATTTATGATTTTTCTCTCATTTAGTGTCAAAATCAGTTGCTCTGAATTAAGGATAATTTTACCCAGATTAGAAATACTACTAACCTTTTTGAAAGTAAAAAGCAGTTTGAAGTCAATACAGTGGTTAGCGTAGTTGTTGTACATTGTTTTCCAGAGGACATTGTGGAGCCACGTTTATATCAGCAACGATGGAATGTGACATTAACATCTACCAGCACTTTGTCTTACATTTTATCGATATTTTTGACTAAAATGGTTCAAAAGTAAATGCGCTCTTTACATTGATTTTATGTTTGTATTTTGAGACGTTTGTAACACTGTTTCAAAATGTACAAAAATCTGCCAAGTGTAATTGGAAAGGTTTAGGCCTCCCTTCATTTTATGGCCCTCATAACATTGTTTGATAAATTCTTGGCATGCTCGACAAAACATATTTTTTAACTTTTGCTGTCCATCTTTCTTTCTTTCTTTCTTTCTTTCTTTCTGAACTCAAATCAAATCAAATATTTTGTAGTCAACTGTAATTCAGTTCTGAACTCTCTTTGTATTGATATTTTGTATTGATTCTGGGCTCCATGTTGCATTGGGTTCAGTTCCAATCCAGTCCAGGCATTTGTCAAATTTCTCTGTCTTTATTGATGAACCTTTACAGACTTGCCTCAGTGTTTTATTTGTAAAGCACTAACACATCCATGTAGGTGGCCCCGGTGGAGAGAGGCACCAGTCAGAGGAACAAGTACTGGACTAATGTGTAAGGAAGAAATATAGAGCTGACAGTAGTGATAACAAGACGGGAAGACAGTTCTACTGTAGTAAGAACCTATAGAAGGGCCTACAGGGCCTATAGAAACTCTACACCCTCTGGAACTTTTATAACATTTTGTTGCATTAAAGTGGGATTGAAATAGATTTAATTGATCAACACAAAATATTCCATAATGTCAAATTGAAAAGAAAATGTGACCATTTTTTACAAATTCAATAACTAAAATATAGTCGTTGCATAAATATTCACCCCTTTGTTTAGGCAAGCCAAAATTAGTTCAGAAGTCAAATTCTGCTCAACAAATCACAAAATAAGAAATGGTCCCCAGTCAAGTATTGAATTTCAAGCACAGATTCAACTACAAAGACCAGGGAGATTTTCAGGAGCCTCATAAAGAAGGGCAGATGATTGGTAGATGGGTAACAACAACAAATCAGACATTGAATATCTCTTTAAGCATGGTCAAGTTAATCATTATGCTGTGGATGATGTATTAAACTACCCAGACACATTAAAGATGGCCTAAATGCAAAGTGTTATGTTTGGGGCAAATCCAACACAGTACATCACAGAGTAACTGCCTACTTATTTTCAAGCATGGTGGTGGCTGCATCATGGTTTGGGTATGCATGACATCGGCAACGACTGGAGAGTTTTTCAGGATCAAAATAAATGGGATGGAGCTAAGCACAGGCAAAATCATAGAGGAAAACCTTCAGTCTGCTTTACACCAGACACTGGAAGAGGAATTCACCTTTCAGCAGAACAATAACCTACAACACAAGGCAAAATCTACACTGGAGTTGCTTACCAAGAACACAGTGATGTTCCTGAGTGGCCAAGTTACAGTTTTAAATTTGCTTGAAAATCTATGGCAAGACTTGAAAATTGCTGTCTAGCCATGATCTCCAACACCTTGACAGAATTTTGAAAAGAATAATGGTCAAATATTGTAAAATATAGGTGTGCAAAGCACTTATGTGTCACGGCCGTCGTAAGGAGGAGACCAAGGCGCAGCGTGGTAAGCGTACATTCTTCTTTATTTAAAGAACGAACACTGAACGAACTAACAAAATAAACAAAACGAACCGTGAAGCTAATATGGCTAGTGCAGACAGGCAACTAAACATAGAATAAGAACCCACAAAACCAAAAGGGAAAATGGCAACCTAAATATGATCCCCAATCAGAGACAACGATAAACAGCTGCCTTTGATTGGGAACCAATTCAGGCCACCATAGACATACATATACCTAGTCCTACCAAAACCCCTAGACATACAAAAAACCATAGACTATACAAAACAAGCATACCCACCCTCGTCACACCCTGACCTAACCCAAAATAATAAAGAAAAAATAAATAAGGTCAGGGCGTGAAATTATGGGACTTACCCAGAAGGAATTGCTGCCGAAGGTGTTTCCAACATATAGGCGGTGAATACTTATCTAATCAAGGTATATTGGTGCTTTATTTTTAATGAATATTTTTTTTAAATGTAGCATTTTTCTTCCGCTTTTTTTTGTTGCCTTTTTTTGCCTTTTTTTTTGCGACAGACAGCGAGAGAGAGAGAGAGAGGGGGAGAGAAGGAGAGAGAATTCATGCATGCTTGCACACATGCTTGTGCAAGTCTGTTTCAGGTGTGTCTCTGTGTCTGTCTCGGTACAATAACAACCATGTTGCAGGTTGCCAGGCCGACACTCCTTGGCATCCCGGGACAGTGTAAACCTAAAACACATGGCTTGGCTTCGAGTCACCTGGCGCTTCGCTGGGATGGCAGAGACTGTACAGTATGTGGGATGGGCACTGCCACAACTAGAACACTGTTCTGCTTGGCCACAGCACTGGAGGCTGCTGAGGGGAGGACGGCTCATGATAATACCAGGAATGGATGAATTCCGTTCCATTCATTACTATGAACCGTCCTCCTCTCTGCAGCCTCCACTGATGTACTCTTGGTGTAATGTGGTCTCTGGTCTACTTTTCTGTTTTTCCATATGTCTATTGGCAATTCAGCTATGGCTATGTTCCAATGTCCATACTAGCATACCACCTAGAAAGCATGCCCAATATATTGCTTCATTCTAGATAATAACTAGAATGGGGCGGCAGGTAGCCTATTGGTTAGAGTGTTGGGCCAGTAACTGAAAGGTTGCTGGATCGAATCCCCGAGCTGACAAGGCAGTTAACGCACTGTTCCCCGGTAGGCTGTCATTGTAAATAAGAATTTGTTCTTAACTTACTTGCCTAGTTCAATAAAGGTTTAATTTAATAATAAAAAAAATAAGCTATTGTAGTAGTGTAAATTTTGGAAAAGAGCCTATTTCTCGATTGTTGAGATTGAGACCATGTCAGGGTGGCCCACAGCAGGGCTGCCACTAGGCTGCTAACACATAGATACACAGGGTGAGACTTTGACTCAAACAACTCAATGGCGCTTAGAATTGTTTTCAAATTTCACTAAACTGACCTCAACTGTTAATCCCTTTATGGTCTCAAGGTTCAGTGTATATACAGTTGAAGTCGGAAGTTTACATACACTAAGGTTGGAGTCATTAAAACGTGTTTTTCAATCACTCCACCAATTTCTTGTTAACAAACTATAGTTTTGGCAAGTCGGTTAGGACATCTACTTTGTGCATGACACAAGTAATTTTCAACAATTGTTTACGGACAGATTATTTCACTTATAATTCACTGTTCCAGTGGGTCAGAAGTTTACATACACTAAGTTGACTGTGCCTTTAAACAACTTGGAAAATTCCAGAAAATGATGTCATGACTTTAGAAGCTTCTGCTAGGCTAATTGACATCATTTGAGTCAATTGGAGGTGTACCTGTGAATGTATTTCATGGCCTACCTTCAAACTCAGTGCCTCTTTGCTTGACATCATGGGAAAATCAAATGAAATCAGCCAAGACCTCAGAAAAAAAATGTAGACCTCCACAAGTCTGGTTCATCCTTGGGAGCAATTTCCAAACGCCTGAAGGTACCACGTTCATCTGTACAAACAATAGTACGCAAGTATAAACACCATGGGACCACGCAGTCATCATACCGCTCAGGAAGGAGACACGTTCTGTTTCCTAGAGATGAACGTACTTTGGTGCGAAAAGTGCAAATCAATCTCAGAACAACAGCAAAGGACCTTGTGAAGATGCTGGAGGAAACAGGTACAACAGTATCTATATCCACAGTAAAACGAGTCCTATGTCGACATAACATGAAAGGCCACTCAGCAAGGAAGAAGCCACTGCTCCAAATCCGCCATAAAAAAGCCAGACTACGGTTTGCAACTGCACATGGGGATAAAGATTGTACATTTTGGAGAAATGTCCTCTGGTCTGATGAAACAAAAATAGAACTGTTTGGCCATAATCCCCATCGTTATGTTTGGAGGAAAAAGGGGGAGGCTTGCAAGCCGAAGAACACCATCCCAACCGTGAAGCACGGGGGTGGCAGCATCATGTTGTGGGGGTTCTTTGCTGCAGGAGGGACTGGTGCACTTCGCAAAATAGATGGCATCATGAGGATGGAAAATTAGGTGGGTATATTCAAGCAACATTTCAAGACATCAGTCAGGAAGTTAAAGCTTGGTCGCAAATGGGTCTTCCAAATTGACAATGACCCCAAGCATACTTCCAAAGTTTTGGCAAAATGGCTTAAGGACATCACAAAGCCCTGACCTCAATCCTATAGAAAATTTGTAGGCAGAACTGAAAAAGCGTGTGTGAGCAAGGAGGCCTGCAAACCTGACTCAGTTACACCAGCTCTGTCAGGATGAATGGGCCAAAATTCACCCAACTTATTGTTGGAAGCTTGTGGAAGGCTACCCGAAACATTTGACCCAAGTTAAACAATTTAAAGGCAATACTACCAAATACTAATTGAGTGTATGTAAACTTCTGACCCACTGGGAATGTGATGAAATAAATTAAAGCTGAAATAAATCATTCTCTCTAATATTATTCTGACATTTCACATTCTTAAAATAAAATGGTGATCCTAACTGACCTAAGACAGGGATTTTTTACTCTGATTAAATGTCAGGAATTGTGAAAAACTGAGTTTAAATGTATTTGGCTAAGGTGTATGTAAACTTCCGACTTCAACTGTAAATAGGCTAAGCTGCTAAATTGTTGAGTGTATGAAGCATAAAACAGGAGAAACACGATATCAGATTGCATTGATACATTACAACTGTAACGAATGAATTCATCCAAGGTGTTTCTAGCATTGCTGGCCCAGAAATGACATTATTCACATTTCACACGCAAAAATTACGACTTACCCGACCCAACTCTAGTCTCTAACACTGTCTGGCAACTTCAAGCTTCAAGCCTTTGAAAATATGGCAGGTTCAACCCTTAGTATTTCACAGTTGCATGATAGACAAAAATGCCATGCATTTTACGCTGCAAACAGTCAAATTACATGGTTTTGTAATTGAATTAAACATTGCTGGCTACAAACACCATTAACACAATTTATTGTATATCATATTACTTATAACAACATTAAATTGTGACTGCCTCCCTGTATTGATTCATTAATATAACGAAGCATTGTTTAAATCATTACTCATAACCGGGCCTGATTATAAACATGACTCACACTGTAGGCCTATCTATTGGCCCTTTCTCAAAGAGAAACCAGGAAATCTATTTCAACTTTTCCTTTCCGATAAACTCTCTGTCTATGTTGTTTTGGCTCATGTATTTTCCTCTCATGAACCATTTCATCCATGTTGGCATTCCCGCCCACAATGATTGGGTGCTTTCCATCTTATCTCTATAGCAGACATGCATGCATGCACACAAGCACACACACACAACTTTGTGATTCTTTTTATACCATGCCATCCATTGGCATTTATATATGAATACTTACTTTGTAAAAGACTTATGTCAAAATAATAAGATTTGTGGTCAGTCCCCCTCCCCCCCCCGAAAAAATCAACCTATTTTCTTTTTAAATCACGTGTCAAACTCATTCCACGGAGGGCTGAGTGTCTGCAG
The DNA here is from genome assembly GCF_045679555.1 of Salvelinus alpinus. NCBI lineage: Eukaryota > Metazoa > Chordata > Actinopteri > Salmoniformes > Salmonidae > Salvelinus > Salvelinus alpinus. The sequence continues at coordinate 78,686,202 of NC_092087.1, forward strand.
GTTTTCGCTCCTCCCTTGTATTTGATTGAAGAATTAAGGTCACTGATTAGTAAGGAACTCCCCTCACCTGGTTGTCTAGGTCTTAATTGAAAGGAAAAAACTAAAACGAGCACAAACACACACACACACACACACACACACACACACACACACACACACACACACACACACACACACACACACACACACACACACACACACACACACACACACACACACACACACACACACACACAGTACCACAGAGAGTTTAGTAACATAAACAGGATGGTCTGATATGGATATTGAATACATGAATGTTGTTCTCCAAGTAGGTCTATAGATCTAATTTACATGTAATTCAGTATAGAATCAATAAAACACGTACGTTCGGCATATAAAACATCAATGAAGATTGCACAATTTATCTGCTGATGTTGAATCCAAGTATTAGCCCAAGGCAGCTCTGTATATAAAACATGAAGGTGTTTAAGATTGCACAATTCATCTGTTGTTTTTGAACAACAGTATTAATTTCAGTCAGTTTCCTACAGTTAGCCATTCTGGGACAGATATAAGTATTCATTTCAGTAAGTTTCCTACAGTTAGGGACACCCAACCATTCTGGGACAGATATAAGTATTCATTTCAGTAAGTTTCCTACAGTTAGGGACACCCAGCCATTCTGGGACAGATATAAGTATTAATTTCAGTAAGTTTCCTACAGTTAGGGACACCCAGCCATTCTGGGACAGATATAAGTATTAATTTCAGTAAGTTTCCTACAGTTAGGGACACCCAGCCATTCTGGGACAGATATAAGTATTAATTTCAGTAAGTTTCCTACAGTTAGGGACAGCCAGCCATTCTGGGACAGATATAAGTATTAATTTCAGTAAGTTTCCTACAGTTAGGGACACCCAGCCATTCTGGGACAGATATAAGTATTCATTTCAGTAAGTTTCCTACAGTTAGGGACAGCCAGCCATTCTGGGACAGATATAAGTATTCATTTCAGTAAGTTTCCTACAGTTAGGGACAGCCAGCCATTCTGGGACAGATATAAGTATTCATTTCAGTAAGTTTCCTACAGTTAGGGACAGCCAGCCATTCTGGGACATATATAAGTATTCATTTCAGTAAGTTTCCTACAGTTAGGGACACCCAGCCATTCTGGGACAGATATAAGTATTCATTTCAGTAAGTTTCCTACAGTTAGGGACAGCCAGCCATTCTGGGACAGATATATCTATTAATTCTAATTGAAACACTGACTACGTCTGAAATGGCACCCTTTTCGCCATGTAGTGCACTACTTTTGACTAGCACCCTGTGGGAGCCCTGTGGGAGCCTTATGGGCCCTGGTCAAAAGAGGTGCACTACATAGGGAATAGGTTGCCATTTGAGGGGCATGCACTGTCTGAATGTACCCTCAGTAACAGAGTGGAATGAAGGTTTCTGTAGAACAACAAATCCTAAATTGAAAGTCGTAACTCACATTGTGATTTCCACGAGGTCATCTTGTGAGCGCTTCGTCTAAAGCCCCCTCCATAAAGAAACGAACATAAAGAGTGTTTTTGATTAGGTCAGACAAATCAATGTCCCAATATGGCACTGCTTATTCCCGCTCCACCAGATGCCCCCTATTCCAGATACATTGTTAACATCTGGAAGGAGAAAACAAGCTGATGTGCTGCCAGGATATAGTTATTGCGTTGGCTTAGTTTCTGATTTTACTGGAATAAGTGGTGTGGTTTGTAATGAGATAATATTCCCTGTTAGTGTTCCATACCATTAGCATTCCCCTTCATGAGATGTTCATACAATAGAGTTACGGGGGAGGGTATTGTGTTGAGCAAGCCCAGTGGTGTCAGTGAACGTGTGCGTAGCTTCTCACATACGTAGCTTCTCACATAAAGTACAGTTCAGAGTTAGGGGTCAATTCCATTTCGATTCAATCAATTCAGGAGGTAAATTGAAAGTCCAATGAATTGTTGTTTACTTTATGGATTGTCTGAATTGAAATGGAATTGACCCCAACACTGAACTGCATCATAATGGAGAAGCTATTGACCAATGACATTGGGAAATGATAGGCCTATGTGATTCCCTGCACTCCTGCACACATCCTGAACTAAGAAAGGCCGTGTGAAGCATCTGGACTGAACTTGATCTACTAGATCAAGGGTACTCAGCTCTTACCCTACGAGATCCAGAGCCTGCTGGTTTTCTGTTCTTCCTGATAATTAATTGCACACACCTGGTGTCCCAGGTCTAAATCCGTCTCTGATTAGATGGGAACAATGAAAAAATGCAGTGGAACTGGCTTTGAGGTCCAGAGTTGAGTTTGAGGGTACTAGATGCAGACTGACAGTTAGTTGCTTAGTAGCGTAGAGGGGACGACAGGACTGGGTGGTTCTCTGCAGCTGCATCCTCCATGATAAGCCAAGAACTCTGTATGGGCTGGGGGGCTATTTACCGTCACACAGTCCCAAAAAAAGAAAGATAGAAGAATGATTCATTGCAAGAGAAAATAAAAAATAAGCATGTTAGACTGTTGCATAAAGTTAACACTATTCTCTGGTACAACGCTGTTTGTTTTCCTGCTAGGGTAAAGGTTGAAGTCTGTCTGCCGATATGCTCCTTTTGTTACCATATATGTGTCTGGTCACGGCCTACTAGACCAGATGGAGACAACTGGATATTTTAGACAAAAACAAACAGAGAGAGATCAGCCATATTTATCTCATGACTGAAGAGACACTGTTAGAGTCTCTTAAGTGTTTTATCTCATGTTTTAGAACAGTCCGATTGTTTTTGACAACAGTCACCAACCTGGCTGGGGTCTGGAAAATCTGACTGCATAAATGACCATTAGCCCATGGAATTGATTTAATCAGCGTTATACCAAAATAAAATAAACTCGCTATCCCTCATCCCCAGTCCCAAACACTCCTCACATCATCCAACCTTCGCATCCAAGAGCAAAGAGGAAAAATCAAGTTCCCTTTGGTCAATTCACCAGGAGAGGAAATTAGATTTAGCAAGGGTCACTCAAACTTCAACGGCCGGTTCCTTGGACTATAATTCCTTAAGCATTAGGAATTAATTTACTGAACACACAATATTTTTCTGGCTCAAGCGATCATATATATATATGAGAGAGAGAGAGAGAGAGAGAGAGAGAGAGAGAGAGAGAGAGAGAGAGAGAGAGAGAGAGAGAGAGAGAGAGAGAGAGAGAGAGAGAGAGAGAGAGAGAGAGAGAGAGAGAGAGAGAGAGAGAGAGAGAGAGAGAGAGAGAGAGAGAGAGAGAGAGAGAGAGAGAGAGAGAGAGAGAGAGAGAGAGACTTTAGACCAGATGATCAACACACCACAGCTGCATAATGAATGATGCCAATACGAACCTGCCTGTCTCCTTTGAACTAGCCCCGCAGTCTGAGTGCTCTGGCACTCTCTGCTTTACAAGGCCAATGAAGTGAAATATGGGGTGTACAAAATCAGAATAATGCGCCCACCAAACTCTGGAGCATGTAAACCAATCGTCTCTCATGCTTCCCAAATATATTTTCAGCTTGTATGGGAATTAGGTAGCTATGCGGCTAACGTTCGTATGTATTCTTGTCTAGCTGGGTTTATTAAAAAATCTGGTATTGGAATTAAGCTCGTTGGGTTTCCAATGAAACACCTGTTGGATTTCACCATTGAGTCCCAATTATGAGATGGACCTGGTCCATTTTTAGCCCACGGTCATGGTCATGGATACACAATTTCAGGAGATCAATTACTAACATGAGTTCAAACCATTACCAGTTCATTAAAATAATAATGATTCTCATAAAATATTCCAACATTACATCATTTTCGAACAGTAAAAGCAAAATTGGGTTTATTCTTTGTCCACTAGATGTGAAAAACGTGATTTTGATCATTCAGCATCTCTGTCCAGCCCTTGTTTTGGTTTTCACCACCAGGAAACATACACCGAACACGTATCTAAACACAACCAGACAGCAACAATAAAACCCTCATGTTCTTGTCTCTCGTTGTCTAACCTCTGTCTGTAGAACAGGGCCATAGAGCCACACACACACAACCTTCAGACCATAGACTGCAAACCCAAAGTGAGATGCTGTAGATGATGTTGAAAGTATTAGAGATGCTGAAGAGATGCTGGAAGTATTTAATGCATTAGGTAAACCTTCCTCCCATTTGGAAAGGCAGGCTCATAAATCACACTTTCCCCCTGTCCTCGCGGTTCGCTGTAAAGAGTTATTAGTCCGTGGTGGCCATCACAGTCATTAGTTCATGTCCCTGGCACGAGCTGCAGCAGTTTCACAACCGTTGAGACCAGCAGCCCTGAGGCTGGGTCTGGTGTTGAGGCCCCCCAGGGGGTTAGGATCAGGTCCACTGCACTAACTGAATAATCATGCATAAAAATGTAGGGGGGGGGAGCGAGTAGAGAGCGAGAGAGTGAGAGTGTTTAGGACTCTTTAGGAGTGGTTCACAAAGTATGAAATATTGGCAACAGTGTGTCTGTTGGCCTGTTTGTTTTGCTATCTAGTAGATGTCCAAATCCTTCTCCGGAGTCCCATCATTTAGCCCGGAGGAACCTCAGATATCCGGATGTAACCTCCAGGTCTCTCTTGCAAAAGACATTTGATTTCTTAGGAATTAAACTGCACTCTGTTCTTTCAGAGTGCCCCGGGGTGGCTGACAGTTAAGAGTGGTCAACGACAAGCCCATAGAAATATAATTAGGCCTACTAGATTGGATAAAGACCCTCCGATCAAGGCAATTTGTCTGGTACTGGTGCACTCATGGGTACACTCAATATGGCTGACATGGTGTTGTGATGCATCATTACTCTGGTCATTCTAATTCTATGCACAGCCCCACGTCCCTGCTCTGCAGTGAGAGAGAGAGAGGGGGGGGCAGAGAGAGAGAGAGGGGGGGCAGAGAGAGAGAGCGTGTGAGCGAGAGAGATAAGGAACATAAAAGAGGGGGAGAGAGAGAGAGAGAGAGAGCTGAGGAACATAAAAGAGGGGGAGAGAGAGAGATATATGATAAAGGGAGGGAAAATGGAGCGAGAGAAAGACAGAGGCAGAGAGGAGAGAGAGAAGGGAGAGAGACAGATAGAGGGGATGCAGAGGAAGGCAGCCACTATACTGTGTTCACTGAAATTGTGACATATTTGATATTTACTAAGCCCACATGAATTCCTCTGTCTTGCAGGTTCGCCTATAACACTTTATGGCAGGCACGTGGAAAGGCAGCTATGAGGGCTGAATTACAGTAACTGAACTGGAGAATGATGAGTGAGAAAAAGAGAAAATCCCATGTTTACATTGTCACCTACTCTCGTTCTCCCTGCATCCACTTCCTGCTTTGCTTCAAATTGATCCCTTCCTCATCCCCAACGGCCATTAAGCACCTTTTAAATTACACCTTTCCAAACAAACGTGTCTAGCCAGAGCCCTGACATAAGAACGTAAACAAAATGCATTAATAATGCTCAATTACTGTCTCTGAGCCTCCAGTGGCTTAGGCTATAAGTGATCTCCTGTAGATGGCAGTAAATTACCTGAGTTATGGTCCCTATAAAGTGGTAGTGGCGATCCTCGTGACAGACGGAGGCCTATAAACCTTTCTATACCGAAGAAGAAGAAGGTTATATCACAGAGCAGCGGAGAGAACACTGATGAACAAATGATTCTTAAAGAACATGAGTCATCTCTAATTCAGGAGCCAAACTTTGCTTGGCTCTCCTTCTCCTCGGCCAAGTCCCAGAACAAGAGTAGGAGTCAGCAGACGTTTACTGAACGTTAGACGTGTCAATATAAACAACCCGGGAGCACAACCACTTATCAACTTCTCGCCGAGAAGTCAAAGAGAACCACATTTTCTGGACCGTTGTTTGGAATTTGGCTTCGGTTTTTTATTGCGCCGCAAAGACGAGGAGGATATGTGTTTATGTGTGACGCAATGAAGAGTCACTGAGTTGAAGGGCTGGATTCAATCAATAGTGCCGAGGATCAGCGTTGTGGCGTGATTGAAATGTAAAGGCAATGTTTCCACGTTATCCACGTTCGCGGAGACTGCATTCCCGGTAAACACTGCATATGTCTGCTCAACCCCGCTACCACGCTGATCTTCAGCGCCCCAATACATGGAGTGTGACTTCCTGCCGTTTGACTTTGTCACATTTTTGGAAGAGTGTGTGTGTCCTCAGATGCACTGCGGCAGATAAGGAGCCGAGAGTTGACCCTGCTCTGTTGCTGAGTGATGCAGGGAAGTCATCAGGGTTTACACAATGGTTCAGACACACATGTACGCACACACACGCACACACACACACACACACAACACCAAGCTGACACACCTATAAAGTGCTCACTTTCCCTCCAGCTGACCCCCCACCTTGTATCAGTAAGCCTTTCTTTCCTGGAATACATTTGACCATGTGTTGACTCAGTAGACCACACCACTGGCTTGATAGAGAAGAGATATCAACCCCTATCCATTGCAGGCTCTGTCTTGTTTCATGTGCTCTACTACTGCACGACACTACTCTCTCTAATCCAGCACCTGGATACATGTTTTAAGGGATGTGAGCATCACACCTGGGTTCAAATACTATTTGAAATGATTTCAAATACTTGTATCTGTTCTTGATTGAGCTTGCCTGTTACAATGGAGCCAATAGAAAAGTCCCAAAAAGTGCTAACCCCTCCCACCTAGCGCTCCAGACACCGGTTAAAGCAAACGATCAAAGTATGAAACATTTCAAAAAGTATTTGAACCCAGGCCTGGTGAGCATACCACCACTATATGCATTGTAATCAAGGCTTAGATGAAGTACAGTATATGTCATTCTGCCATTGAGGTACACAGCCAATATCCTGCTCATTTACTCATCCTCTCTTCTGGTTTTATACTGGTCTACTCTAATTGGTTACAGAGTTTAAGTGTTGCCATAGCAGCCGAGACAACCTAAACCTAAGAAACTAAAGATCCTTGAATATCTGCAGGCGGGCTGCACTCAACAACAAAAAAACATTCAACCGTATTCACAGACCCACCACCACCAACAATAAAGGGACTTTGGCTACTAACTCCAATCTGTCTGGATAAAATAATAAACCCATTGGAAGGTTGAGTGAGTAAGTTCTTGGAAATGGAAAGGAGACACCTGACAGCGGACCATTCCCACAATGACTGAGAGCCACCCGCTCGCTCACTGCAGTTACAACAGATGTTTAGCCCTTCCTCAATGAGGACCATGCCAGTTTCTATATGCACACACATGAACAAAGCACACCTGTATGCGCACACACTTGCACACACACACACACATTCTCTCTCACTCCCTTCCAGCCCAAGGTCATCTGGTTTCCACTGAAGCATGGAGGATGAGATTTCATGGAGGAGTCATCAAATCCACCCAGGTTATAAATGGATCATTGGTAACGTTATACAGTGTTGGGAAGGGAAGGGGAGACCAGGCCTGGATTGAGAAGATTAGATGAAGATCAGATCTGAATTGCAAATTCAGCTTCATTGGAGAGCCACCCAAAAGCCTTTATCATTTCAGAATAGGAATATTTCTTTCCTTGATTGGTATCTAGGACAGAAAGAAGAGATATGTTTCAGTAGCAGAGCTTCCCTCTGTTCTGTGTAATAACCATGGCAATCGATCTTCAGTTTAGAGGTTCCATTATGGTCCTCAGGAAGGAACACAACCCCAAACTTGTCACGTTCGTTGTAGTGAGGAGACCAAAGCGCAGCGTGATGTGAATACATATTTTTAATAGAAGACGACTGAACACAAAACAAAATGAACGTGACCGCTATAAACAATGCGTGCAGACATGCAACTTCACATACACAATAACCCACAAAACCAACATGGAAAATGGTAACCTAAATAGGATCCCCAATCAGAGACAACGATAAACAGCTGCCTCTGATTGGGAACCAATCAAGGCCACCATTGACCTACATATGCCTAGACTACACACACACACACACCTAGACATACATAAACCCTAGACAATACCAAAACCCCATAGATATATAAAACCCCTAGACAAGACAAAAACACACATACCACCCTCGTCACACCCTGACCTAACCAAAATAATAAAGAAAACAAAGAATACTAAGGTCAGGGCGTGAAAAAACTAATATTTTCTGGTAGATCTATTTCACCATCCACCCAACAAGGTCAACTATGTCTGTTGAAGGAGCGTATGTTCATGACATTAAAAATGTCTGCTTTCATTAAATATAACAGTTTGATTAATTGGGTTGGCTTTCCTCCTTTCAGCAAGAAAACAGTAACTCTGTCTGGACTATATTCAATGCTCATCGACTGCGTCCCAAATGGCACCCTATTCCCTATATAGTGCACTACTTTTGACCAGGGTCGTATATATAGGGAATAGGATGCTGTTTGGGACGGACAAGTCTTTTTGGACTATAGTCAATACAAATCAAGTACAGTTATATGGAAAGAGTTAAAAGGAGCAGAATTAAAGCTATTGAATGAAATGAATGATGGGGTTGCTGACTGAAAGGAACAATTATGGGGTCGTTCTACGAAAAGAGTGCCTTTAAGTAGAAATTGTGGACCAATATTGAATTTTAAAGCCTGTTATATTAAATTAAGTGCCCTTTAATTTTGACCAATTGGAGAATTCAAGAAATGTGATTTGTAATGTGAATAAAGGGTTGCTAAAGTGCCAAAATTCTATGAAGATTTTAACCCATTTAATCCCGAAATTCCTCTGTCAACCCTGTGTCAATTCTATGAAGATTTTAACCCATTTAATCACAAAATTCCTCTGTCAACCGTGTGTCACTTCTCGGAAGACTTTAACCCACTTAATCCCAAAATGTCTCAAATTTCACCATCATTATAAAGCCTTAGTTATTGTGTTGCTTTGACAAAGAATGTGTTTAATGTGATTAGTGATTAATTTACATCTGTCCCTCATTTTAAGGCCAACCCTGTCACGTGAAATGAACTCTCTTTTGAATGTGGTGAAACATTTTATTTTAATTCTAAAGAAACACTGAACATCTAAGTAGGTGAGCTGGTTCTACCCTTTTTGACAATTTCTGGTGTTTTGTGTTGGAAAACTGAGCGGGTTGAGCGTTAACCTGTCAACCCTGTTACCCAGAGATACTGTAGACAGGCTAGAATCTTTTTTACAATAAAAAGCTTGCATTTTTGTGAAGCTTGCATTCAATTGCCACTCCCTGCTGCACACAACAAGCTTCCATTCCCCCTGTCACAAGGGGATTTCTGGCTGATTTAAGAAGAAATTGTCAACCCTGTTATGGTCAACCCTGTTACGGTCAACCCCGCTACTTTATTTGGCACTTAATAGGCACTTACTATAGCCATTTTTTTTAAATTAGAAAACTCGTTTTTTATTAAGTTGAACATGTGGTCTTTATGACAGAATGTAACAGAGTTACACTACTTAAAAGGCACCGAATTGGTGGAACAACCCTGCTACAGAAGGTTGAAGAGAGCAGAGCCATAACAGAAGCGGACCATGTTGGTTAATTGTATTGATTTAAGTAATTATAGTTGTTAGGTGACGATAGCATGATAAAATAAACATAGCGTAAGCATGCACACACACACACACACACACACACACACACACACACACACACACACACACACACACACACACACACACACACACACACATACACACACGCACACACACACACACACACATACACACTTGCTGTATGACGCCCCACACGACCTAGTCCCCTTGTAAATATCTTTAATTCCAGGCACATTAAAGTAGCCAATCAATACCATTTGTTTAATAGCCAATCTCCATCTTCATTTAACATTCACCTCCATGCATATAAACATAATTGACCTAATACGAGATGAATGCTGAGTTCCAAGTCGAGGCATTGGGTCCCATTTTTAAAGTCTTTAAAATCTTCCAAGCGACTGAGTTGGATTGACCTAATCACTTATAAATATAGCCTTGTTCTTCTGACTCACATGTACCGAATGTACAAAAGACAGCGCTACATTCTGATGCTCTTGCTTGACCTATGACCCTGCATCCAGTCACTATTATATGCAGCTAGTGTGGTTTGTCCAAAAATGATGTACTATCTAGATTATAAATATTTCTATATTTTGTTATCAGAGCCATATTAGGGTGCAGAGGCAATGTTTGGGAATCTTTGATGTGATATGTGATATGTGATAGTGGAGAGATATTTTTGTGTGTAGAGATCCTTTTAGGGATAACTAGAAATATACTGTATGGTCTCTTATCTCGAATGGCACCTTGTTCCCTATAGTGCACATCTTTTGACCAAGGCCCACTGGGATCTTGTTCAAAGTAGTGCACTACATAGTGGATAGGATGCCATTTGGGACACACCCTGTGCACACTACAGAGGGGCCTACTGTTTTACGAACCACTGTTCCTTTCCAACTCAAACAGAATATTTCAGAGTGTATGTAACCCCCCCCCCCCCCCCCCCCCCGTTTCACTTTGCTGGAATCACAACCACCATGAAATACGCCAGGATAAAATACTACATTTTCTAGGCAGGCCGTTAATCATACATGACATATGATGTTGGTTGCATCCCAAATGCCAACCTATTCCCTATTTAGTGCACTAAATTAGATCAGGGCTCTGGTCAAAAGTAATGCACTATATAGGAAATAAGTAGCCATTTGGGACGGAACCGTTGTGTATAGGAGGCTGGAAGAAGTGCATTCCATCTAATCCGGAATGTCACAGATTTGACTTATTTTCCTGGCAGAACATTGAGAGAGGGATGGAGGGGAAAGTACTTTAATCCTCTAGGTAGACGAATGATAATGTGGTGAAATCTCTAAATGTACAACCTAACTTGTTCTTATTTGTCCGAAAGCGTCATTGTGAATCACTGTTTACAGGAATTTCACTATTTCCACATTCATTGTTGATGGAACAAAAAACTTTGACATGAGGAGCAATATTTTGACATCGTAATTGGACATGTTGAATACATTTGGTTTGATGCTGCTAAGATTGTACTATGAGTAAGATTTAATGTGAGACTTTCCCCAAATGCATCAGGAACCTAAATATAACAGACCATTTACAGTAATAAGGTGGAGGGAAATCCTGGTCCGTTCAAATCACTCAGTAGTCTCCTTAGTGAGAGGAAATTATGTCACTGGAGATTTCTCCCATGTCCTGTTTGACGAGTTTTCCCAAATCGCTGATAGACATATAGACTGTAGTATATTTTAACTAACTACCATATAACAACTTTATGTCATGGTTCCAAGGAGTAATTAGGCCAGGGTTCATTTGACTTATGCCAGTAATTACATGGAATCTTGTAATTATGTGTAAGTAAACGTTAAAAAAAACGAACTGATAAACCCCCTAAAACCAACAGACAGGCCTTTGAAGACTGAACAAGTCTCCAGACTTTTAAAGTTAGGAATGCATTATTTTCTGTCCCTTTATGGTCAACTCCCTTCACTGCCCAGCCCCAATGCCTAAAACAGAGCCCCTAGTGTCCCTAAGGAGTCCCCTTTCATGTCTCGTTTCCAGGCTAGGACTGGCATCACTCTCTGGTTCCAATATCATTACATGTCACATACTGGTGTGTCACAAATACCTTAATACCTGTGGGAATATTACTGGTATGTTAAATGTCCAATGACATGATTATTCCCCAAAATGTCAACATCTGAAACTTGGGGGCATAGAGAAAATACGGACAGGGTTAGAGGTGATAGGGGTCCCTCCTGTGAAGTGACATGATAGTGACACAAAGCATGGATTCAGTTTGGATCCCAGGTCATAAAGAACGACTGAGAGACTCTCCTCTACCTGGTGAGAACAGGTTACATCAGACTCCCTGTCTATCTACCTAAGAATAATGACCTCTCCCTCTCACTTTCTGTCCCGATTGACAACCATGCAGTATTGGAGGTGACATTGACAGGTACACTCTTAGAAAAAAAGGTGTGTTCTAGAACCAAAAAGGATTATTCGGCTGTCCCCATAGGAGAACCCTTTGGAGGACCCTTTTTGGTTCCAGGTAAAACCCCTTTGGGTTCCATGTAGAACCCGTTTCACAGACAATTATACATGGAACCAAAAAGGGTTCTCCTATGGGAACAGACGAAGAACCCTTTTGGATCCCTTTTTTCTAAGAGTGTATCATATGAGGTTCAGTAACACTAGTGTTTACTTTCACACTGCAACAGCGGATTCTGATTAACGTTTGTTAATAATATCACACGTCCTCTCCTTCTCTCCACCCCTGCTCTGTCCTTCATCATGTCATCGTGTGTGTTCCTTCATTCTGTCCTAGCACGCGATGACTCTGTGACAGGACGCGCTTAACGATGTCTGACCTGCCATCTGCAGGCACGCCCATACAAACACACACACACGGGTGACTAACTAACCTGAAAATTCACAGACAGCGAGCTCCAGCACAGCACAGCCCAGGGTGCGAGAAGTAAGCATCCAGAAAAACAAAATGTACAACACCATTTTTTCCCAGAGTTGTATTCCGGAATTCATATCTTATGGCCTGTCTGGAGCTAAATTTGTCCCTAAAAATACCGGCACAAACAGATGATCCACCACATCAATCATTGACTGTCACAGTGGAAACGTTATATAGATGGTAAACATAAGTCTCTGTTTACATGGAGATATGATGAGTCATCTTTATACGATGCTATGCTGTAGGTCAGTGTAAGTCAGTCAACTCCCGGTTCTCGGTGGAACTGGTCCCCTGGGGTGCTGCTAACCGGTCCCTCAGATGGTTATTTATTTGACCCTGATTTAGTCACTTCTCTTAAGTAGTAGTTTTAATGTCAGTGGTAGTTTCAATGTAAGGGCCACATCGTACCAGGTCCAGGTATAAAACAGGTTGAGAAACACTGCTGTACGTTATCATTACAGGAATGCACAGTTTATAATCAGACTCGAAGGTAAGTTTAGTTCTCTGTTATGTCTTAATGTACATTAATGTGTCATGGTCGTCATTAATTATGATGGATGAACCTGATACTGATGACGCCAGCAGCACAGCACGGCCTCCTGGGCAGGGTATGGCCCTCGCCCCCCTATGGGGTCCAGTGTCAGTAGATTCCAGAAACAGCAGAGAGCCATCAGTTCAGGTAACCTGAGAGGCAGAAGGTGTTCTGCATGGTGACCCTATTATGACCTCATTACGACATATAGCCTGATCCCAGATCTGTTTGTACTGTCACACCAATGACCATAGGAGTTGACCAGACAGTACAAATAGATCTGGGATCAGGCTACATGCAGTCTAGGAACATACAGAGATGACCCAGTCACAACCATAGAAATAGAATGAATAGAAAGGGTGTCTCCATTCAAGTCAGTGATGGCATAATGGGTGGACTGGCAGCCATTTTGAGTGTACCCATTCCATGAAGTAAAAGCAGGATGTGTACCCTTCAATCTGTGCTGTGTTGAGTCAACTCAACTGACATAAAGGAATATTTTACCAGGTAAATTGACTGAGAACACATTCTCATTTACAGCAACAACCTGGTGAATAGTTAACAGGGGAGAGGGGTGAATGCGCCAATTGTAAACTGGGGATTATTAGGTGACAGTGATGGTTTGAGAATTTAGACAGGACACCAGTGTTAACACCCCTACTCTTACAATAAGTGCCATGGGATCTTAATGATCTCATAGAGTCAGCACACCCATTTAACATCCCATCCAAAAGACACCCTACACAGGGCAGTGTCCCCAATCACTGCCCTCTGGCATTGAGATATTTCTTAGACCAGAGGAAAGAGTGCCTCCTACTGGCCCTCCAACACCACTTCCAGCAGCATCTGGTCTCCCATCCAGGGACTGACCAGGACCAACCCTGCTTAGCTTCAGAAGCAAGCCAGTAGTGGTATGCAGGGTGGTTTGCTGCTGGCTGTTACATCCTACATTACTATGGCAATCCAAAATGACATGGAAATTATTGCATCAACATTCCAGGCAGCCATTGCGAGTGTACCTGTGAGTTTACTAGTCAGATTGCCAGGGTTAGAGCTTCCATTTCTACGGTCACAACTGTGCTGGTGAAATGCTGAAGCCATCAGACAAGGACCCGTTTTACCAACATGGTGGAGATGACTGAACTACTTACTGCTCACTCTAATATATCTACTCTGGATTGGTAATTGGACTCTTCTGACATTTCTTGATTTCTTGTTTAGATTTTGTGTATCTGTATTGTATTTGCTAGACAGTCTACTACACTGCTGGAGTTAGTAACATAAGCATGTCACTGCACCTGCTAATCTGTGTACACGCAGCCATTAAACTTTGATTTGATTTGACTAGTGCACATAGCCTTACAGGATATGTTGCTGCCTTGCTAGGTACACACTGACTGATACAGTATTGTATTCTGTAATGCATATGCACTGTATTCACTTTCATGTAGACAAATGACATGGTCTATTATGTATAATACTGCCTGACAAGCCAACGAGCTCAAAAACAAACTAACAATGTGATTTCAACCTCAAGAGTTTAAGATGATGAGATTCCCCCTGTTTTACATCTTCCCCTGTGTAACAAGAGAAATTCGGTCTCTACAAGACGATATGGAAAAGCACAACACACACACACACAGTCCACAGTCGGAGAAAATCGGTCCTTTGGGATCACTGATTGCGAAGCCACAAGTCGTGTGAGAAAACCATGTTGTCTGCCAAGTCACAGAGTATTTATATGAATCATCTATTGAAGACATATCTAAGGTTTCAGTTAAAGTACTGTCATGGCCAAAATAAGGAGGGGAAAGGGAAATAATGGATCCTTCTAAATGTATCCCACAGCAGCACTGCCACACAAATTACATGTTGTCTGTCACTCAGCATGTGCTGTCAACTTGGTTCACCCACTACACTCTTTCCATGGATTCCTTCTTTTCACAAAGGAGAAAGGAAAGATGACTCTAAAGCCCTCAAACTGAACTCTGGACCTCGAAGCCAGTTCCACTGCATTTGTTCATTGTTCTCCTCTAATCAGGGACTGATTTAGACCTGGGAATGCTGAGTGTCTGCAGGTTTTCACTTCCCCCTTGTACTTGATTGATGAATTAAGGTCACTAATTGGTAAAGAACTCCCCTGTTTGTCTAGGTCTTAATTGAAAGGAAATACCAAAAACCTGCAAACCTTAGGCCTTCCATGGTATGACTTTGACACCCTTGTTCTAGAAGATCAACTGACTGTGTGAATTCACAGAGTCCAGGGTCGTGTTCAGTAAGGAGAACACCTTTTGAAATGGAGCGAAACGGAAGGTATTACTTGAACTTGTCCAATAAGAACGACAGATGTTTGTTTCTTTTGCAAAGTGCTTTGCTACGGTGTGCCCTTCTGAACACGATCCAGTACAGCTCACTGGGCATCAACACAAACTCACGCTTGATATGGTAGCTAAAAATAGTGACACATATCACATAATGTCTCCTCTAGATATTTATATCAAGGACTGTGCCATCACTTCTGCCGGATCAAAGACCGGTGTCCGATGAATGGAGTAGAGCTACCACAGTCATTTATCTTTTAAACAGGCCTATAGTCTGTTTGATCATAGCAGACTTAGCATGCAGAGCCTTTTCACTAATTGGTACAGACTACAGTATCCAAGATGGACCATCATCAGCGTAAAACACATCAAACACAGCTATAAACTCAGGATTACATTAGAAGTAGAACATCCAACTCATATTAGGACATTCAAGTCATAATCCAACTGCTCCAGTCCTTGAATACATCTAGAAACGATATTTTGAGGAGGTTAGGTGAGGGCTGGGTTCTCACTTAAAACAAGCAGGACTTCTATGAAACATCCAACTCATCCGGCCCTGGATATAGACAGAACATCTACGAACTGTCTCAACGATAATCTCTTTTGAGGAGATTAGGCTGTGTTCCAATCATCTCTTTTCAGGAAGGGATTGAGGCTGCATTCTCACTTAAAACAAGCAGGTCCTTTTGAAAAGGGCTCCTCTTCTCATTATTGGGTCATCGGGCATCAATTGGGCCGAACATGGGCTCTACTGCTCTATCCGATCTGTCTAGTAATGACTATGTCCACTCCAGACAGACAGATTGACGAACATGAGTAATCTACCGGCTGCCTCAGACAGACAGACAGACAGGGCACTCTCCCGGCTCAGGGAGTGTAATAAACGCATAGGGTCAATATGGAATGAACAGAATGGGATACAGGAATATGTTATTAGCAGGCTTTAAAAGTAGGCACTTGGGGCTGGAAGCAGATCAGCGAGGGTGGTTGAATGGTTCCTCAGGGACCATCAATACGTCCGTAATGTCTGGTGGAGAAGAGAGGATGGAAGCAGAGAGGTGCCTGAGACAGAAGCGTGATAGATCGATTCCAGAGAGAGGCCCACTGTTTGGAATAGGCAGACACACAGACACCGTGTCGTGCTCTATAAGCCTGGTAGGGATAATGTCCTCTCTCATCCTCGCTCTCTCTACTCTTATACGCCCTCTGACTCAATGATGTGGTTTCTTCTCAACACTCACTATACCAAGAAGAGGCCATTCAGCATTTACGTATGTAACATACTTGAGATACGTCAGGTAGCCTATTTTAGGATAGTCCAGTTGTGGGTAAAGATGCTCATTTAAAATTGTTTAGCAGTTAATTGGGAATTGATCCATTTTTAATAAGGATAATATTTCAAAACCAAAAACGTGTCAAACATCTTAGAGATACTCATATTGTACCAACACAACCTATTTTACCAGCCAGTCTATTCCACTAGCAAAGTAAAAAAGCCTGAATATTAGTTATTTTCGTACCCTATTTGACAGATATAGAAGTATCATTGATCTTCTATTCTAAAACCTCTAGAGTAGTAGTTCATCTGTGGTACATAGATCTTCACTTTATTTGGCTGAAATAAAACTCATCGATCTTCATTCTTCACCATCTAGTGTAGTTTATCTAAGGTAGATTGTGTTTTACTCTATGTGACTGAAATACAACTAGCATCAGTCTTTTAAGTGTGGTTTATCTAAAGTAGATTGTTGAGTGCAGACCTAACACTGATTTAACGACCACCATTCCTCAGGGTCCAGTCCAGGAGGTTAGTGATTAACAGTACAACAGACTGATGAAACAGTAGGGAGTGGAAGGCTGCAGCATCAGGGAGAACTGTAGCCACTGGCCAGACATCATTTATACAGGCAATAAAATTAATGTCCCGGGCCTGCTACTGTCAATGCTGGGAAGCTGTCCTAGCTTTGTGTTGTGTGAAGAGAGCCATGGCCACCACCACCAGACCTGGGTTCAAATAGTATTGGGCTTCATCTACACAGGCAACCCAATTCTGATGTAGTACTTTAGCTGGGCTTATTTGAGTTTGAATAATGAGCTTTACTGGCAGCAATGGCACCAATGGAATAGTCCCAAAAACTCAAAACCTGTCAATCTCAGACGCTAGGCAGGCTCAATGAAACGATTAACGTATTTGAAATATTAGAAATATTATTTTAACCCAGGCCAGATAGCCACAGTCTCAGTCTCACAGTTATGGGGAAACATGTACTGAACTGTTCATCAGCACTGAACCATTTCAACATTCCTTCAGACCAGTGGAGGCTGGTGGAAGGAGCTATAGGAAGACGGGCTCATTGTAATGGCTGGAATGGAATCAATGGAACGGTATCAAACATATCAAACATACGGAAATTACATGTTTGACTCCATTCCATTCCAGCCATTACAATGAGTCCATCCTCATATAGCTCCTCCCACCAGCCTCCTCTGCTTCAGACTGAATTGGTATGAAGTCGCTGTCAGATGTTCTCAGTCTAACGTGTTACTGAAGCCCGAAGACACAACAATGCGGTTTGGATGAGAGAAAACGTGGAATAGAGTGAAAATGATATGGTTCTATTTTCCTTGTATAGAAATAGTTTGAATTGTTTGGATTCTGAGAGAGGGTTTTGTGAAAGTGTTTGTGATGGATTCAAACTCGACGACATGACATTCAAGTTTTAAGTTCTATTTTGGTTCGGTTTGACATTAAGGAATTGGTCATTGTTCTTGGCCAAGTCAACTATAACGGCTTGTTTATTTTTTACAACTACACTATATGGACGAATTGGGCATACTGTAAGACTACCAATTGACATGTCCAATGGCATTGTCAGCAATGAAGGACGGATGGGCCTGGTATTTTATAGAATATAATTATGTATGTAGAAGTTTGGATAAAAAAGTATTTACAGGAGTCAACAGTAATTTCTCGATTTACCCTGCTAGAAAGCCTCTTGTAGCTCATTGTGTTCGTCTTGGGTCTGTTTCTTTTGGTGCTACAGACAGTCACTTTCATTCATCTGTTGGATTTCTTTACATTGTAGTCTCAGCCTAATTTCATTAGACAAGGAACCTTGGACAAACCACTGTTACTGATGTCTTGACCTCAACTCAGTCAAATCAAACTGTATTAGTCACATGCTTTGTAAACAACAGGTGGACTAACAGTGAAACACTTACTTACTGGTCCTTTTCAAACAATGCAGAGTTAAAGATAAAAAATAAAAAAAGTAGATATACAGTATATACATACACTACCGTTCAAAAGCTTGGGGTCACTTAGAAATGTCCTTGTTTTTGAAAGAAAAGCACATTTTTGTCCATTAAAATAACATCAAATTGATCAGAAATACAGTGGAGACATTGTTAATGTTGTAAATGACTATTGTAGCTGGAAACGGCTGATTTATTTATGGAATATCTTTACAGGTGAACACAGGCCCATTATCAGCAACCATCACTCCTGTGTTCCAATGGCACATTGTGTTAGCTAATCCAAGTTTATCATTTTAAAAGACTAATTGATCATTAGAAAACCCTTTTGCAAATATGTTAGCACAGCTGAAAACTGTTGTTCTGATTAAAGAAGCAATAAAACTGGCCTTCTTTAGATTAGTTGAGTATCTGGAGCATCAGCATTTGTGGGTTTGATTACAGGCTTAAAATAGCCAGAAACAAAGGACTTTCTTCTGAAACTCGTCAGTCTATTCTTGTTCTGAGAAATTAAGGCAATTCCATGCGAGAAATTGCCAAGAAACTGAAGATATCGTACAGCGCTGTGTACTACTCCCTTCACAGAACAGCACAAACTGGCTTTAATCAGAATAGAAAGAGGAGTGGGAGGCCCCGGTGCACAACTGAGCAAGAGGACAAGTACATTAGAGTGTCTAATTTGAGAAACAGACGCCTCACAAGTCCTCAACTGGCAGCTTCATTAAATAGTACCCGCAAAACACCAGTCTGAACGTCAACAGTGAGGAGGCGACTCTAGGATGCAAGGACTTTTCTAAGTGACCCTAAACTTTTGAACGGTAGTGTATATATATACAGTACCAGTCAAAAGTTTGGACACACCTACTCATTCAAGCATTTTCTTTATTTTTACTATTTTCTACATTGTAGAATAATAGTGAAGATATCAAAACTATGAAATACCGCATATGGAATCATGTAGTAACCAAAAAAGTGTTAAACAAATCAAAATATATTTTATATTTGAGATTCTTTAAAGTAGCCAACCTTTGCCTTGATGACAGCTTTGCACACTCTTGGCATTCTCTCAACCAGCTTCACCTGGAATGCTTTTCCAACAGTCTTGAAGGAGTTCCCACATATGCTGAATACTTGTTGGCTGCTTTTCCTTCACTCTGCAGTCCAACTCATCTCAAACCATCTCAATTGGTTTGAGGTTGGGTGATTGTGGAGGCCAGGTCATCTGATGTAGCATTAGGATTTTGCTTGTGCAAAATGACCTAGTCCTTGCCCGATGACAAGCATGCCCATAACATTGTGCAGCCACCATCATGCTTGAAAATATGAAGAGTGGTACTCAGTGATGTGTTGTATTGTATTTGCCCCAAACATAACACTTTGTATTCAGGACAGAAAGTTCATTTCTTTGTAACAATTTTTGCAGTTTTACTTTAGTGCCTTATTCCAAACAGGAAGGCATATTTTGGAATATTATTTATTCTGTACAAGCTTCCTTCTTTCCACTCTGTCATTTAGGTTAGTATTTTGGAGTAACTACAATGTTGTTGATCCACCCTCAGTTTTCTCCTTTCACAGCCATTAAATTATGTAACTATTTCAGTCACCATTGGCCTCATGGTGAAATCCCTGAGCTGTTTCCTTCCTCGCTGGCAACTGAGTTTGGAAGGATGCCTGTATCTTTGTATCGACTGGGTATATTGATGCACCATCCAAAGTGTAATTAATAACTTCACCATGCTCAGAGATATTCAATGTCTGCTTTTTAAAAATTTTACCCATCTACCAATAGGTGCCCTTCTTTGCGTGGCATTGGAAAACATCCCTGGTCTTTGTTGTTCAAACTGTGTTTGATAATTCACTGCTCGAATGAAGGACCTTACAGATAATTGGATGTGTGGTGTAGAGATGAGGTAGTCATACAAAAATCATGTTAAACACTATTATTGCACACAGTCCATGCAATTTATGTGAGTTAAGCCAATGTTTACTCCTGAACTTATTTAAGCTTGCCATAACAAAGGGGTTTAATACTTGACTGAAGACATTTCAGCTTTTCATTTTTAATGAATTTGAAAAAATGTCAAAAAACAATTCCACTTTGACATTATGGGGTATTGTGTGTAAGCCATTTTAAATTCAGGTCAATTCAGGCTGTAAACACAAGAAAATGTGGGAAAAGTCAAGGGCTGTGAATACTTTCTGAAGGCACTGTAGGTTGAAAATGTCAGTGAAGACACTTGCCAGCTGGTCAGCGCATGCTCTGAGTACACGTCCTGGTATTCTGTCTGGCTCTGCTGCCTTCAAACCACTAATTACAGAAGAATTCAAGACAAATATAAAACCTTGTCTTATATTTTACTTCAGAAAACAGTTCTACATTTAAAAACATCATTCATAAAAAAGCTAATACAAATTCCTGTACAATAGGGACATTTCAGACCATAATTCAAAAGTGAACATGCTGCCTTCCCTGCTATTTTGCAATTCAACCTATAATGCCACACTGCTTTGAAACAGCTGAAACAAGGGGAATGTATTTAATGCTCGAACAGGCTTTGCCTTACTTCTTCAGTGACATCACTGACTACAGTCTATGGAAACCCATTCCATCCAATGTCAGACTACTATGAATTTAGGTTTCTATGAAAACAATGTGCAATAAACATCCCAATAAAGAAATGGAATGTAACCATTGCTAGACTACTAAGTGGTAGGAATGTGTCATGATGGATGAATGTTAGTTTGTTTGACCCCATGTCTAAGTTACCCCAGCAAGAGTAGTTAGTGAACGTAGACTTCTTCAAATGGCCCAAGTAGGCCCTCTAGAGTTGATATGAGGCTGGTACAGCTATGTCTGTGCTACACTAACCAAGGCTAACAGCTAGAGAGAGAGACAGCTAGCTGGTGGACAAGACTAGTGCTACAGTATATCCACTTTGTGCAGTTATCATTCAAACCAAGTCATTTCTTTAATGCTGAATAAATAAACGAAGGCATCATCCCCCACACACACCTTATTAGTAGGTGTTTTTACCACAGTGTAGACTGAGTTCAACAGTCCTTTGAGGAAAACAAACACATGAACAACAGATAAGACGATCCAACTAAGTGGTAATAAGGACAATGCAGTGAGTGTAGCCATAGTAGTGGACCATTTAAACCACCAGTGGTGCCAGAAGGACCGGGGTGGTGGTGGTGGCTGAGGGTTCGATGCCCGGGACCAGGGGCCGTTCTGGGTCAGGGGGAGGACAGGCCTTGTTGAAGCGGAGGTCCAGGATGTGTTTCTGCAGGTGTCTGATCCAGTCCTCCTGTACTGACTGAGAACCATGGAACACTGCCTCACAGAACCTGAGGGATGGAATAGAACAGAAAGCAAGAGAGAGAAGGTTGGTTAATATTAATATACAAACAGACCAGTGCTTAAACCACATTCTGTGAAACATTGTGGAACCTGTAGTGCAGAGACCCTCGTACGACGCCAATAATAAATCATACAAGTGTGTGACCTCAGGCAATCTGAATACAGCATACATTGAACTGTCAGCATTTTGGCAATCAGCTCACCTGCACTTGAGGGTGTACTCTTTGCCCACTTGTTTAACCAGAGGAGTGGAGGGAGGCCTGGGAACCAGGGAAGGGATGTTTCCTGACCGGGGGGGTTGTTGAGAGCCGCCGTCTCCCTCTGCTCCCTCCGTATGGGCGGTGTCTTTAGGGACCCGCCGCTCAAAACCTGGCAGACGGGTTGGAAAGGGGTTTAAAATCAGTCTACCATAGCTCAACGTTGGTTTTATCAGAGGGCAAACAGGTAGAAAGTTCTGTAGGGTGTGTGTGTGTGTGTGTGTGTGTGTACATGCATGTTTGAGTCGGTTTCCATCTCTCACCTCTAGGAGAGCGTATGTGGTTGAAGTCTCCTCTAGCCCCCTGGGACTGCGTATGAGTGACGGTGTGATGGTGATATGACGAGTGTCCCGTCTCCCCCTGTGACCTTTGACCTTGAGCTGTCCTGGACGAACCCCCGGCGACCCTGGCCACCTCTCGGCCCGCCCTGCGCCCCAGCCCCGCAGCCCTCTGGGCTCCCGAGGGGAAGGAGCCTGAGTCTGTGGAGGGAGAGTGGGACGGGGCGTTCCTCTGGAAGGGGAAAAGAAATCAAGTGTTGGTGAAATTGTTTTCCCTCTAAGTTGGGAAAAATCATCTACATTCACCTAGATTGGTAGTAGAAATAGCATACAGCACACACACAGACTGATGTTAGCAACTACAGAGACCTGTTATTCTATTGGTGTCAACCTGCCGCTTTCCTCTCAACTTAAATCAATAACTGTTAGAGAACGTCCACTCATCTGGTCTCCCCAAGCCTCAGCTACTGTTTAGAAAAGCAAGGACGAATCCCAGCCGCTCTCCTAGACTGAGAGTTGAAGCACTCCTGTCACAGAACTAAGCAGCTGGAAAGTGCCTAAACGTCATGCACTTGAGGGGATGTGATTGTCATTGCTTTTAATCCAAGATTCGGTGATCAGCCCCACTGCCACAAAGCACTTAGATCCAAACCTAATGGGCGCTATACTTAACCAATAAGGCTCGAGGGGTATATTTGCCATATACCACAAACCTCCGAGGTGCCTTATTGTTATTATAAACTGGTTACAAACGTAATTAGAGCAGTAGAAAGAAATGTTGTCATACCTGTGGTATATGGTCTGATATACCACGACTATCAGCCAATCAGCATTCAGGGCTCGAACCACCCAGTTTGTAATAGAAGATATAACACTCACCTTAAACCTGATGTTGAGGTCCCCGTTGCGGTACTGGCGGTGGATCTCGGCGGCCTTGCGGGGCTGCCTCTGTATCCAGGCGCTGAGCAACTCGATGGGGGAGGCCTTCACACCCTCTGCCCTCCACTCCTTAACCCCCAGCTGGCGGAGGTGGGCCCGGGCGTGGCTCGCCAGCGCCGTGCGGTTCTCAAAGTCAAAGCCGCACAGCTCGCAGCACGCATCCCCGGCTGGAAGGAGAGAAGAAGACAGGGGGGTTAAAAACAGACGTTTGACAGTTGAAGCGTTTCACGTGATAAACATTTCTATTTCAGCACTAATTACTAGGCAGGTTACCTAGTTGAATTTTTCTTTTACTAATAATGAAATCAGTCACCTTTGGAAAGAGCTTCTGCTAAATACAATTGCCATCACAGCTGCAATGGAAAACCGTTGCCTGCCACAAATAACCTGTCTGAGATCCGCTGGTCAGGCGTGAGCACTGTTAGTTTACCAGACTGGGAGGATCCATTCTTATCAGGGGAAGGCTTGTCGTTGAGGGAGTAGTCCAGTGGAGGAGTGAACGTCCTCTTAGAGCCCCTGGGAGCCCACGAAGGCTCAGAGAACCTCCTGTGATTGGCCCAGGCCGGGCCGGCGCTGGAGTGAGCGGACGCTGGCTCCCTCTTGACCTACAA
Organism: Salvelinus alpinus; assembly: GCF_045679555.1. Lineage (NCBI taxonomy): Eukaryota > Metazoa > Chordata > Actinopteri > Salmoniformes > Salmonidae > Salvelinus > Salvelinus alpinus. The sequence continues at coordinate 78,710,254 of NC_092087.1, forward strand.
CACAAAACATCTTTATGATCCATTTCAACAGGTTTTTGGCCATCACAGCCCCCAATCAGAGGAAGGCCCTAAAAAAACTGCCAAAGACTTCAGCCACCCAAGTCATAGACTGTTCTCTCTACAAGTGGTACCGGAGCACCAAGTCTGGGACCAAAAGGCTCCTTAACAGCTTCTACCCCCAAGCCATAAGACCGCTGAACAGTTAATCAAATGGCTAGCTGAACTATTTACATTGACCCCCTTAAGTTATTAATAATCACTCTTTTGCACAGGCTTGATGTACACTCACTGGACTCTAACCACACACTCACACATACTACACTGACACACCAACACACACGCATATTGACACCACACACACGGACATACACACCCATGCATATTGACCCCACACACACGGACATACACACACATGCATACTGACGCCACACACACGGACATACACACACATGCATACTGACGCCACACACACACACACACACACACACACGCATATTGATGCCACACACACGGACATACACACACATGCATATTGACCGCTTTTGTTACTTCTAGGTTAGACTACTGCAATGCTCTACTTTCCGGCTACCTGGATAAAGCACTAAATAAACTTCAGTTAGTGCTAAATACGGATGCTAGAATCCTGACCAGAACCCCAAAATTTGATCATATTACTCCAGTGCTAGCCTCCCTACACTGGCTTCCTGTTAAGGCAAGGGCTGATTTCAAGGTTTACTGTTAACCTACAAAGCGTTACATGGGCTTGCTCCTACCTATCTTTCCGAGTTGGTCCTGCCATACATACCTACACGTACGCTATGGTCACAAGACGCAGGCCTCCTAATTGTCCCTAGAATTTCTAAGCAAACAGCTAGAGGCAGGGCTTTCTCCTATAGATCTAAATTTTTATGGAATGGTCTGCCTACCCAAGTGAGAGACGCAGACTAGGTCTCAACCTTTAAGTCTTTATTGAAGACTCATCTCTTCAGTGGGTCATATGATTGAGTGAAGTCTGGCCCAGGAGTGTTAAGGCGAACGGAAAGGCTCTGGAGCAACGAACCGCCCTTGCTGTCTCTGCCTGGCCGGTTACCCTCTCTCCACTGGGATTCTCTGCCTCTAACCCTATTACAGGGGCTGAGTCACTGGCTTACTGGTGCTCTTCCATGCCGTCCCTAGGAGGGGTACGTCACTTGAGTGGGTTGAGTCACTGACGTGATCTTCCTGTCTGGGTTGGCGCCCCCCCCTTGGGTTGTGCTGTGGCGGAGATCTTTGTGGGCTATACTCGGCCTTGTCTCAGGATGGTAAGTTGGTGGTTGAAGATATCCCTCTAGTGGTGTGGGGGCTGTGCCTTGGCAAAGTGGGTGGGCTTATATCCTGCCTGTTTGGCCCTGTCCGGGGGTATCATCGGATGGGGCCACAGTGTCTCCTGACCCCTCCTGTCTCAGCCTCCAGTATTTATGCTGCATTAGTTTATGTGTCGGGGGGCTAGGGTCAGTTTGTTATATCTGGAGTACTTGTCCTGTCTTATCCGGTGTCCTGTGTGAATTTAAGTATGCTCTCTCTAATTCTCTCTTTCTTTCTCTCTCTCGGAGGACCTGAGCCCTAGGACCATGCCTCAGGACGACCTGACATGATGACTCCTTGCTGTCCCCAGTCCACCTGGCCGTGCTGCTGCTCCAGTTTCAACTGTTCTGCCTGCGGCTATGGAACCCTGACCTGTTCACCGGACGTGCTATCTGTCCCAGACCTGCTGTTTTCAACTCTAGAGACCGCAGGAGCAGTAGAGATACTCTTAATGATCGGCTATGAAAAGCCAACTGACATTTACTCCTGAGGTGCTGCACCCTCGACAACTACTGTGATTATTATTATTTGACCATGCTGGTCATTTATGAACATTTGAACATCTTGGCCATGTTCTGTTATAATCTCCACCCGGCACAGTCAGAAGAGGAATGGCCACCCCTCATAGCCCGGTTCCTCTCTAGGTTTCTTCCTAGGTTTTGGCCTTTCTAAGGAGTTTTTCCTAGCCACCGTGCTTCTACACCTGCATTATTTGCTGTTTGGGGTTTTAGGCTGGGTTTCTGTACAGCACTTTGAGATATCAGCTGATGTAAGAAGGGCTTCATAAATACATTTGATTTGACATACACACACATGCATACTGACGCCACACACACACACACATGCATATTAATGCCACACACACGGCCACACACACAGACATACACACACACACACAAACACGCTGCTGTTACTCTGTTCATTATCTATGCATAGTCACTTTTCCCCTACCTACATAAACATATTACCTCTATTAGCTCAACTAACCTTCACCCCCGCACATTGACTCGGTACCTTGTATATAGCCTCGTTGTTACTTTTTTGTGTCGTTAAACAAAAATTCTAAGGGCAGTAAGGCACATTCCCGCATATGACCAAATTCAATGTTTTTGCTTACTGTTTCATACACATGAAAGAAAGAAGAAGAAAAATACACGTAGCTATGAGGAGTCAACGTTTAAATTCGTAGCTACATCCATTGTAAGAAGAAGATGACAATGGTGGTCAGATCAAAAACTAAAACAGTTGACTCATGGCTCGATGATTGTGAGTTCTCCAACATAGGGCAGATGAGAGATGTGTATATATATGTGTGTATAAATATACACACACAGTTGAAGTCGGAAGTTTACATACACTTAGGCTGGACTCATTAAAACTGGTTTTTCAACCACTCCACAAATGTCTTGTTAACAAACTATAGTTTTGGCAATTCGGTTAGGATATCTACTTTGTGCATGATACAAGTAATTTTTCCAACAATTGTTTACTGACAGATTATTTCACTGTATCACAATACCAGTGGGTCTGGAAGTTTACATAGACTAAGTTGATTGTGCCTTTAAACAGCTTGGACAATTCCAGAAAATGATGTCATGGCTTTAGAAGCTTCTGATAGGCTAATTGACATCATTTGAGTCAATTGGAGGTGTACCTGTGGATGTATTTCAAGGCCTACCTTCAAACTCAGTGCCTCTTTGCTTGACATCATGGGAAGATCTAAAGAAATCAGCCAAGACTTCAGAAAAAAAATTGTAGACCTCCACAAGCCTGGTTCATCCTTGGGAGCAATTTCCAAACGCCTGAAGGCACCACGTTCATCTGTACAAACAATAGTACGCAAGTATAAACACCATGGGACCACGCAGCCGTCATGCCGCTCAGGAAGGAGACGAGTTCTGTCTCCTAAAGATGAACGTACTTTAGTGCAAAAAGTGCAAATCAATCTCAGAACAACAGCAAAGGACCTTGTGAAGATGCTGGAGGAAACAGGCACAAAAGTATCTATATCCACAGAAAAACGAGTCCTGTATCGACATAACCTGAAAGGCCACTCAGCAAGGAAGAAGCCACTGCTCCAAAACCGCCATAAAAAAGCCAGACTACGGTTTGCAACTGCACATGGGGACAAAGATCGTACTTTTTAGAGAAATGTCCTCTGGTCTAATGAAACAAAAATAGAACTGTTTGGCCATAATGACCATCATTATGTTTGGAGGAAAAAGGGGATGCTTGCAAGCCGAAGAACACCATCCCAACCGTGAAGCACTGGGGTGGCAGCATCATGTTGTGGGGGTGCTTTGCTGCAGGAGGGACTAGTGCACCTCACAAAATAGATGGCATCATGAGGATGGAAAATGATGTGGATATATTCAAGCAACATCTCAAGACATCAGTCAGGAAGTTAAAGCTTGGTCGCAAATGGGTCTTCCAAATGGACAATGACCCCAAGCATACTTCCAAAGTTGTGACAAAATGGCTTAAGAACAAAGTCAAGGTATTGGAGTGGCCATCACAATGCCCTGACCTCAATTCCATAGAAAATGTGGGCAGAACTGAAAAAGAGTTTGCGAGCAAGGAGGCCTACAAACCTGACTCATTTACACCAGCTCTGTCAGGAGGAATGGGCCAAAATTCACCCAACTTATTTTGGGAAGCTTGTGGAAGGCTACCCAAACGTTTGACCCAAGTTAAACAATTTAAAGGCAATGCTAGCAAATACTAATTGAGTGTATGTAAACTTCTGACCCACTGGGAATGTGATGAAAGAAATAAAAGCCGAAATAAATCATTTTACTATTATTCTGACATTTCACATTCTTAAAATAAAATGGTGATCCTAACTGACCTAAGACAGGGAATTGTTACTAGGATTAAATGGAATTGTGAAAAACTGAGTTTAAATGTATTTGGCTAAGGTGTATGTAAACTTCCAACTTCAACTGTATGTATGCATGTATAATCACACACACACACACACGTTCAAAAGTTTGGGGTCACTTAGAAATGTCCTTGTTTTTGAAAGAAATGCACATTTTTTGTCCATTAAAATAACTTGTTAATATTGTAAATTACTATTGTAGCTGGAAACAGCTGATTTTTTATGGAATATCTACATAGGTATACAGAGGCCCATTATCAGCAACCATCACTCCTGTGTTCCAATGGCACGTTGTGTTAGCTAATCCAAGTTTATCATTTTAAAAGGCTAATTGATCATTAGAAAACCCTTTTGCAATTATGTTAGCACAGCTGAAAACTGTTGTTCTGATTAAAGAAGCAATAAAACTGGGCTTCTTTCGACTAGTTGAGTATCTGGAGCATCAGCATTTGTGGGTTCGATTACAGGCTCAAAATGGCCAGAAACAAAGGACTTTCTTCTGAAACTCGTCAGTCTATTCTTGTTCTGAGAAATTAAGGCTATTCCATGCGAGACACTGCGAAGAAACTGAAGATCTCGTAGAACGCTGTGTACTAGCCCCTTCACAGAACAGCGCAAACTGGCCCTAACCAGAATAGAAAGAGTGGGAGGCCCCGGTACACAACTGAGCAAGACGACCAGTACATTAGAGTGTCTAGTTTGAGAAACAGACGCCTCACAAGTCCTCAACTGGCAGCTTCATTAAATAGTACCCGCAAAACACCAGTCTCAACGTCAACAGTGAAGAGGCGACTCCGGGATGCTGGCCTTCTAGGCAGAGTTGCAAAGAAAAAGCCATCTCTCTGTCCAGTGGCTGTGTTCTTTTGCCCATCTTAATCTTTTCTTTTTATTGGCCAGTCTGAAATATGGCTTTTTCTTTGCAACTCTGCCTAGAAGGCCAGCATCCCGGAGTCGCCTCTTCACTGTTGACATTGAGACTGGTGTTTTGCAGGTATTAACTGCCCAGAGTCATATTGCTTACGATGCACATCATTTTATTATCAGAGCGTGCCAGTGGACTTCTGGAAAGTATGCTTTAGTGAGAAAGTGCTGGGATCAGGTACAACTATGTTTACCTACCCTCAAAATGAATATTTATGAGCAAATTCCCCCCACCCACAACTTCTCAACTCAATGCATTTTTTTTAAATTTGAAGAGGTTGGGCTGAAATTGGGGTTGAGCGTTACCCTTTAAGCAGAAGTTATGATTCGCCCCTTAGTGCCTTGCTCGAGGGCACAACCGCAGCCGGTACGTAGCACATGACGAGATATTGACCTGCCCTCCATTGCCAACTGGACTGCACACATACACACACTCACCTGGGTGGCAGTGGCACTGCCCTCCTTCAGCAGGATGTCTCTCAGCAGGTCGATGGGCGACTCGTTGACAGACCACATGACTCCCAGCTGGCGCAGGTGGGAGCGGGCGTGGCAGGACAGGGCCTTGCGGCTGTCAAAGAACTGGCCACAGAATTCACAGGTGATCATGAGCTCCTGGTCTGAACCTGGGGAAGGGAAAGGGAGGGAGGGATTTGTCCCTTGACATGTCACTGCATTTAGCTATGCTGCTTTGACTGAATGGATGGTCAATGGTCTGAGTGCAGTTATTCAATGGTAAAACAGAAAAACACAAATAGAAGAGGGACTTTTACATCAAACGAATTAGAAACCACAGAATTTATACCACTTGGTCAAAAAGATAGGACCCACATCTTACCGGAGTTGAAGGACTGGCCATTTTTGGCCCACTTCTGAGAACCCTGAGATCCATTACTGCTGCTGTACCCCCCAAGCGGACTGGAGAACCCCACATCCAGCTCCATCTCCAGGGGCTCCGGCTTGGGATAGACCAGGGTGGAGCCTTTCTTGGCCTTGGACCTGGGATTGTGGCTGGAGGCCAAGGGGCTGAGGTGGGCGTTAGCTGGGGATCTAGCTGGAGACCTGGCTGGGGCTGGAGACTGAGAAGGGGTCTTGGTGGTGGTGTTACTGGTTCGTACCGATGCAGCGGCCGCAAGCACGCCGCTGCTGACCAGCTGCTGGACCGTGTCGATGGCCGACGCCTTGCCCAGGAGGTCGGTGACGCCGAGCTGGCGCAGGTGAGAGCGGGAGTGGCTTGCTAGGCCTTTGCGGTTCTCAAACTCCTCACCGCACAACACACAGGTGAACTCACCTGTATTTCAAATAATATGTTTTTGATGAATCACTTGAGGTTTTATTATTTACCTTTCTTGTTCTGTTCTTTGAATTGTGACATCCTTCTAAAATACTTAAACTCAAATGACTAAATTTGACTTAAACTAAATGGATGTACCAATCGCAGATTGCCCCTTTAAAAATAACTTGAAACTCACCCGTGCTGAGCCTATGATCCTGTGGAGCAGTTCCTTCTGATGCGGAGGGCTTGGGCCGTTTGTTGGAGGGAGGCTGGTGAAGGGAGGAGGAGGGGGATCCTTTATGTCTAGCAGGCGATGTGGACGAACCAGAGCCGGAGGGCCGTTTGTTAGAGTTAGAAGACATAGAAGGGTTATAGACGTTGAGACCTTCACTTGCTATAGGTTGGAGGTCTTCCGCTTCCATGATCTGGTAGAGGAATTCTATTGGTCCTCCTTTCGTCTCGGTGTTCTCGGTGATGCCGAACTGGCGCAAGTGGGCCCGGCAGTGACTGGCCAGGCCTTTGCGGGACTCATACCAGGCGCCGCACAATTGGCACACATGCACCTCGTCATTGGTGTCCATCGCTGTATAGGCAGGGGAGGAGCCAGAGACTGGTGTTAGAAAGTGCCATGTTATACTTGAGGTTAATAATGTCATTACATAAGAACAGAAATATCTATCTGTATACATGTAATGGTACAACGTTCAATTCCACAAATATAATAGGCCTAATATGTGACTTCCCGATGACAAACATCTAATAACGGAACACTTAAAATATCCACTCCAATCGAAAACACCCAGGCTGAGACTTACCCAGGGTGAGGGGGGCATCCGTCTCCTGCGGTGCCCAGGCAGGCTTGGCCGAGGCCAGGCTCGCTCCCCCTGAGGGCGATGGTGTCTTGCCTGCTGTTAGGAACGACGACATGGAAGACTGCCGAGGCTTGGCCAAAACTGTCCCTTTACGAGCTACCTTGGATATATTATTCTGTGGGGTTGTCACTACTTTGACTCTACCCCCAAGAGGCGACTCCTTCTGGGAGATGAGTGTCCCTGACACCTTGGGTTTTTTGGGTGAAGAGTAGACGGGTTTGGGTGGCTGCATGGAACCGTCCCTGTCCTGAATCAGCTGGTAGAGTAAGTCGATGGGAGCTCCGCTGTTGTCCGAGACAGCCACGCCGAGCTGACGGAGGTGGAGTCTGGCGTGACTGGAGAGACCCCGCCGCGTCTCGAAGTAGGTCCCGCACACCTCACACATAACCGGGGCCGGGGCTGTGGGACAAGAGAGAGAGGAGGGAGGGAGGAGAGGAGGAAGGGAAGAAGAGAGGAGGAAGAGAAGAGAGGAGGAAGGGAAGAGAGGAAGTGGTGCAGAGGAAATAGTCAGAGTGGGAGTGTAAATCCAGAGACATTCTGAATCTGAGGCAAAACTATGCTTCTAATCAAAAATGGTTCCAACTGGCTCAGACTATAATTCATGCACACCTTCTCTTTTCCTCTTTGTTCTTACCCTCTTCTTTTGTGTTCTCCATGAGTGCGGGTGACTGGATGACTTTGATTCCAGGGTTGAAGATAGAACTAGCCTAGGATGTTGTCTTCTTCCATACATAAGATAATTGAGAGGGGGGAAATGGATAGAAAACATATGGTGTATGTCTTAGCAGCTCATTGGTTAGAAAGTAACTGAAACAGCATGCTGCATCCAGTCAATTCAGACCACTCTGATTTGGTCATAAGTTACCAGTTCCAACTCGAGGGCTGTCAAACTTATTGAATGACACTCAGACCAGCAACAGCAGCTGAGCCGAGTTCCCTTTCAATAGATGTAACTTAAACAGAGACAGGAGTTAATTTGCTCAGATTGTAATGATTTGAAAATACAACTCCACAGCTTGGCTATCAGACTCAATTTAGCAAAAAAGAATGCGTAAACTGGTATTGTAGTTTGTTAGCTAAATGACTGCACTTTGCTAGCTAACGTTAGCTTGCTGGCTAGATAGCTAGGTTTGTTGAAAACTGGATTTGTCAGAGAAGAGGATACTTCACAATAAGACATGATAGGTAGCTAATAACTTAACTAGTTAAACAGACCAGAACTCACCGAAAATATACCTATATTGTCCTCTCGAAAAAATTTACTCGACAATTTAACCCATGTTCCACCATTAGCGCCTGTAAAGAGTTTACAGCAGTCGTTTCCGGGTCAAAATATGTACTTATACAAATTAAAAGTCCTTGTTTTAAATCCATCGATTGAACATTAAAAAAGTATAATATAATGTGGTGTCATTCCACAGAAACACTTTTGTGTATACATATTGTAATATCAGAAAGTGTTTGAATTTAAATTAATCACACAACAAGCTATCTAATTCGATTGACATTTATTTTTAACGACTTCTCTGGCGACTTTTATTTTGAAAACAAAATCTTTTAAAACGTATAGGGAAGTTCTTTCTTCTGGATTAGCGGCTTTCACACCATTGCAGTAAACCGCAACACAAACTCTTTAGTCCTTTCACAAGAAACGTAAGTATATATTAGATACTTCGACAATCACTCCGTGCATATTATGCTTAGTGTATTTTTCAGCTGCAAACATGTCGCTACTTTTGCTGTGGTTGCAAAGTTGCAGACAAAAGAAACCGGCTAACAACTAACGTTAGCTAGGCATTGTGGGTCAAGCCTCCTTGTATTTGTGGCCTCTGTTTTACTAACTGGTTCTTTGTCCCTTTGAACAGTTTGGTGGGTGTGGGGGTTTGGCACCTTATTAGCCAATTAGCTAACTAGTTGTAATGTAACTAACTGCATAGCTGGCTAGTAAATTCATGCATACAATACTATTGAATTGTTTCATTGTTAATGCATTGAAATGCCTTGTTAACGTTAGTTCCAAACCCAACAATGTAGTAATCAATATCCCGACACTTGAGTGAGAAGTTACTATTTTAATGGCTCAATTATTTGATAACGACCGTTGAATGTCAACGGAGTATAAAATGTCTTCATTGGGCAAGGTTTAAGGCTACACTGTACAACCTTTGTTCTCACGCACAGCCTTGAACAACTGACTTGCATGTGACTAGGCTTGGTATTGGCAAGTTGATCCTGCAGCATTGTACAGCTAGGTAGGTAGTACAGCACTGCAGTAGAATTGAGATCAGTGTAAAAAAAACCTGGAGCTTTGAGCATTTTTCTAAAACGTTTGGTTTTATTACTTACTTTGACTGATTTACTTTTCATATGCTTGTTAAAAAGGAGTGAGAGGCTCCTGGACCATAGCCTACTAGATAGACTCCACCCTATTTGCTTTGCCATATTGAGACGAAGTTCCACACTTGATTCACTGTTTATTGACTTTGCTGGGTCGTTTGTCTTTCCCAGTGAGCTGTCATTGTCACAACCATGTCATCTGGAAACGCTAAGATAGGCCAGCCGGCCCCACAGTTCAAAGCCACTGCTGTGGTGGACGGACAGTTCAAAGATATCCAGCTGTCTGACTACATGGGTAAGGACTTTATGATTTTCTCTAAATGACCATTTTATTGGCAGGTCAGTCGTTTACAGGTTACCATCTAACAACAAAGTTGCTGAAACATCAGAATGTTACCATGGTTACTCCATGGGATATCAGTCTGGAAGAAGTTGATTTAAAGAGGCAGTAGTCTCTACAAGCCAGAATGTTGTATACAATTATATTTGAGGTTACTTCACTGGTTGTAACGTTACTTGCTGTTGGTACTTTTGGCGGTAGGAGGAGGACTTTTTTTCGGCACCGGTAGGTCCAAATGTAACCGAAAGTAGTTGACCACAGCGCGTTTCCTCGCAATCAGCTAGCAGTGTTTTCCATTAAATCTGGTTCGGTTAGACTCGGCCATATTGTGCAAGTGTTTGTCACGTGCGAATTGCGTTAGTATTGAAATCAAAAATCGGAAGTACAAACAGTTATACAGACCAGTGTACTGAAAGTCGGTTTAATAACACTACTCTGAATATTTTGTCTAAATTTGAGTAGCTGAAGGACAAACCGCACAGACAACAGGTAGAGCAAGTTAAAATTGTATTTTATTCAACATTCTGGCTTGAAATGACCATTTTCACCCATGTCACAGGCTGTATATACCAATTAATTTGTTTTTACAGCCTGATTAATCAGACTAACTACGAAGCTAAGGGTCTTCATTGTCTTTAACAACCATGCAGAACTACTCATGGCGCCAGTTTTAACAAGGCCAGTCAGCCGTGTGTGTGCAGGGTACAGAATAGTTCATATTCTGACTGGCTAGAATGTAACTGTCTTATGTCACCTTCCAGGATGCAAGTACTAGGCTATAGAGTAACATGTACACCACTGGCACCTGGAGCCAAATCAGCTACTCAGTGTTATTGCTGTCCCAAGAGACTAGGCCTACATGTACCCAAACACACTTCTGACTCCTCTCCTGCGTGTGTCCCCTCCAGGGAAGTACGTGGTGTTCTTTTTCTACCCGCTGGACTTCACTTTCGTGTGCCCCACTGAGATCGTGGCCTTCAGCGACCAGGCCGAGGAGTTCCGAAAGATCGGCTGTGAGGTCATAGGCGCCTCCACAGACTCTCACTTCAGCCACCTGGCCTGGTAAGAACTGGTTTAGACTTTTGCGCATTGAGTTTTAGTAATTTCTGTTGATGGGAACTTTAAAAGCATGGAGACATACACTAGGGTTGAATATTCCTGCACCTCGATCAGAACGGTCAAGAGGCTGACCTATTTCAACTGATAACAAATGTATCTGCATTTCTCTGTCAGTGTAAAATGCTTTCCAGTTGTCCACATCTGCCAATTGTAAAAAAAATGTAAACAGGCGTTTGAGTACACTCCCATGCTCTGGCTATCTCGTCTCTGCCTGCTGTACTGCCTAGTGGTGATAAGTGCCACAGCTCTTAGAAGAACTAACGGTCACTGGACTCAATCCAACAATGGTTTTAGAATCCTACCTCTATGTAGTTTACATTTGCATGAATTGTTAATTTACTTTGACTATTACTGTGTGAATGTCAGCATTCAGAATTTTTAATTTGACTTTGTTACTATGTGATACTCACTACATCCTTAATGAAGCGTAAACAAGGGCTGTATTTGAGTTTATGTTATGACATTGTGCCCTTTCCCTCTCCCTCCCTATAGGATCAACACCCCCAGGAAGCAGGGTGGTTTGGGACCAATGAACATCCCCCTTGTGGCTGACCTCACCCAGTCTATCTCCAGAGACTACGGAGTGCTGAAGGAGGACCAGGGCATCGCTTACAGGTCAGTTATTTACGACACTGCCGTCAGTAGTGTGTATGTGAAACCTCTGTATACAAAGGTGCTATTTGAAGTTTAGTGTGCACTTGCAAGGTTATTGTTAAATGAATGAGTGTGTGTGCTTAATTTTTCATTTGATTCACTTTCATGTTGGCTGACTTTATGATTTTACTCTTGTATTGGATATTGATTCAAGCATGTAGTCTCAGATGCCCCGTGTGGCCTTCTGACCCTCTCACTGTCTGCTTCCTCTCGCTCTCTCTCAGGGGTCTGTTTGTGATTGACGACAAGGGCATCCTGAGGCAGATCACCATCAACGACCTTCCAGTGGGCCGCTCTGTGGACGAGACCCTACGTCTGGTGCAGGCCTTCCAGCACACAGACAAATACGGAGAGGGTAAGCGATTTAGCAGGTTTTTGCTTCCTAGTTATTTCAAGAGCCAGCACAGGGCTCTACAGTGTGACCACTTACTTGCATATGGGGGAAAATATTTACCTGTGCGACCTGGAATTTTTGATCCCCAACATTTTTTGACATGGGTGCTCCTTGTAAAAAAAATCTGTTTTAATAAAAAGTATGCGTAAGAGCCCTGCAGCATCTGGATCCAGTCTCATTGCTATGCACACAGGACATTCCAACACTAGTTGTTTTTATTTGGCATGAAGTCATTCAGTTAACAGATCAAGCGATCATTTCTCTTTACAACACCTAATACCATTTCATTAGTCTCTTTTTATATGGGAGCTCACTTTCAAACGTGTGGAATGTGTTTGGAAAACATGGAATTTTTACCATTGGTTAGGAATTGTTTGAATATTCCATGTCAGTGTGACTCATCCTGGGCTTGTCCCTCTCTTCCTGTGATAGTGTGTCCCGCTGGCTGGAAGCCAGGCAGTGACACCATCGTCCCCGACATCCAGAAGAGCAAGGAGTTCTTCTCCAAACAGTGACAACACAACAGAGCCTCAGGCCGTGTCCAAAATGGCACCCTATATAGTGCATATGGACGCCGGTCAAAATAGTGCACTTTACAGTGAATGGGGTGCCATTTCCGACCCACGCTCTGTCTCTCCTGAGATGTCCTAGCACTTACCTTCAGATGGGAAGTCCTCCCTTCAGCAACAATCTCTTGGTGTCCAACCCACACTTATACATAAGTTTTAAAGAACTTGTTAGACTCCCACTCTTCTATCTGTATGACAAATAAGCTACTGGTGGAAACAGTTTATTCTAGTCCCATGCACTGAAAGTGTTTTTTTGTTTGTGCTCTTTTCTCAAGTGTTAAAAGCATTGAATATTTTGTACCTCACAATTGTTAACTACTCAGTCGACTGTCACGGGACATTAATAACAACAAATGGGGAAAATAATGATTTACATGTTGGCTGTGTTTTGTCTGAAAAATAAAACTAAGTGGAGGTTGTTTGTTGTCATGTGTGAAATTTTGTTTTGACCACTAGGTGGAGCGCTATCGCCACTTTGCCAGTTTCTCTCCTAAATCCGTTGACAGATCTGCTTCAACAGTGGTAGGTGGTGATCTAAAAGGTTTTGTAAGATTGTGTAATGTGGAGAATTCCCAGCACAGTCTATCAGTAGGATATCCTGCACCCTAGATTGGATTCCTTGAAGCAGGCTATGTTATAAAAGCACTGTCAGTCATCGGATGACACCTTTTCTATAAAGTTGGGCTCCAAATAAATGCAGAGAACCTACCGCTCTCCGCATCCAACCCCTACCCTGCCTTCCCTAGACCATTGGCTAACTGTTCAGGATAAGTACTAGGGCTTAGCTCTAGTTTAGATATGTAATATGGATGTCTTCCTTTGGCTGGAGTTGAATTAAGATGACTTTGCTCGAGCTCTGCTGATATCAATGATATGGCCTTCATTTGGTCTATAATAGTCCTACACTTTTCCTGTTTCTAACTTATTGGCAAGGCTATTTGCTGAGTTTACATTAAACTTTGAATGTTCAGAGACCTGTACAAGATTACTTCCACGTAGCCTACTAATGTTTAGTTTCCCTTCTCACATCAGCAAAGAACATCGTTTGCTTTGCTGGAAAATTGACCCGTGTATTTTTATCTCGACATTAGTTTCGCATAAGGTTGTTTTGGGAACTTGAACACTGCGGTGGCTGACTAGGGAAACTCCCCCCGCCTTTAAAAGCTTGCCATTGACAAACTTCTCTTCACACACACAGTATGGTCTAGTAGTAAGGTCTCTCGAAAACGCGCCGCTCTACTGACGGGCAATGTAGGTGGGGGTTCACGGAAATCTTCCCCTTGCTGTGACGTGTAATTCCAAAAAATACCATATTTGGCAATACGTATGTACGTCAGAGGGCAAACAACACAACGCGGGCACGTCTCGTACGTCAAGCCCGTTTCTGTGTTGGTTGATTAAAAACAGAAACCGTTCCTGATGATAATTTACTGGTTAGCGTGGGAAATGTCAATGTAATTATGAATCCATGTAAACAACACACCTACTTCTACACACATGTTAACACTAAAGCTTGTCATGAACACTATAGCTGCAATGTAATATATAGGCCTAGGCTATATCTAGTTCATAGGCCTACAGCGTTCGTTGGTTTGAGAAATGTCAATGTAGTTGTGTAGAAAGGATACAATGTAAAATAGACGAGGGTAAATTTTAAGATTTTACTTAAATATATACTGTACAAGTAAAAAAAGACAGTGAGGATCAACCTGACTTAAAACAATAACTTATAAATGGAATGCATTTCACAAATGACAGTTCAAATTAATTAAAATAAAAAAATGTAAACAGGCAAAGCCATAACTAGCGGACACTGTATATAACTTGTTCAGAATGCCCCGAGTGTTATTAGTCTTATTATTGTGCACGCGGTTTCCCATGTCCATCATACCCTGGAAACCAATAAACAATGCAAAAAAAATAACCAACTTTTGAATATTTTCAACATGAAAACACAATGGTAGTTCACTCAATTGCTGTCCCAACAGTGCAGTAAGTTCTGATTGCTTTAACAAAGGAAAACAAATGTATTCCCTATTATTGTCCAGTGTTTATTTTATAGTCCATCGTTTTATAGTTTTCAAAACGACTTGATCTTGGATGTCAACATGAGTTGACAGCCAGAACTGACGTGTGTCATAACTTTCTGTTTGAGTTGAGCTACCTGCTCGCGCAGGACGGAAGCTGTGCTGGAGAGCCCGGCGTTGTCTGTCTTCAGAATCTTGACCTTGTCCTCCAAGCGCGAGATGCGCTCCAGCTTGCGCTTCCGGCACTTGGTGGCTGCCAGGCGGTTCCTTAGCCTCTTGCGCTCGGCCTTGATGCGCTCCTGGTTCTCCATGTCGATTGGGGACATGCCGCAAACTGACTCGTCGTCGCTGCTCTCCATGTCTGGAACGGTCTGGGGCTCCTCTTTCATCCCCGAATATCGCTGTGCGTGTAGGCCTGCTCCGGCTAGCGAGTGTTGGAAGTGGTGGGATGGGTGCGCCGCGGCTTGGTGGTGCTGGTACTGGTGGTGAGGCAGGTAGCTGATGGTGGTGGAGGGGTAGCTGCTGGTTGCAGGTGTGAGGTTAGTGTGAGGGCCACAGCTGTTCAGGGTGGTGTACTCCAGGTGCTCCGGATGCATGGAGGAACCAAACACGGTGGAGGCCACAGTGCACGTGGAGACTCCACCGGTTCCGATGGACACGTTCGGTGGCGGCATCTGGTTCATCTTGTGGAGGTCGTCCAGAGCTTTAACGAACCCGTCCGCGAAGCCCTCTTGTTCCTCTGTGATTCCCCTGCTGTAGAAGTACTGCCCAGGTGTCGGTGTGGTAGTGATGACACCGTTGCTGTTCTGGATGATCAATCGCTCCAGTTCAGGAGAGGCGAGCTTCAGCGAGCCGACTTCTGATGCGACCCCGGTCGGATAGAATTCACTCTCGTTGCGCAGCTGAGCCTTGAGGCTTTGGTTCCGATAGTTCTCGGCGAAGTTCAAGTTCATGTTCTGCTTGAGGAGCTTGTAGTCGTGCAGGGCAGCGCCTGAATGACCATAAGCAGAAAGAAACGAGTCGTCATGATAGAAAGGCTGTTCCATTATTGTGGACATTATTCAAATATTGCTGGAATTCTTCAGTGTAGTAGCTGAATTTATAAGTCCAAAAAAGGGCAAGCCCTCTCGAGTGTCTTTTCAGCAACCAAACGTTTCCGCAGAAGGTATATTATAATCAAGCCCAAAGTTATCAATGTAGAACAGAGCAAAACTTCCAAAATAGTGGAACTGTACTGTACCGAGTCAATAGTCGTCGGGTTTTTTTTCTTGACAGTTGTATTCAAACTGATGTCCGGTGACTAATTATTGGATTCCACACAGTCTTTCGTCCCGTTGATATTTCTTTGCGAACTGGAATGTTAGTTGTTTTCTCGCTGGTTTAAACTCGTGTTCTACCAGTGTTCATGCGATACAGGCAATTTATACACTTTATAGTGCAAGAAACGCACCGATTGGCCAGCCCTTGTTCCACGCCCTGAAACGTCAGATGCTCGATGACGTTGTTGCCAGGAACTGCTGAGATAAACAAGACTTGAGAGAGAGGAAAGTGATAGGCTACGTAAATGATTTTATACATCTATCTGGGTTAAATGGTAGTGTTATTTGCGTCGAACCTCCACTTTCGGATTCATTTTGACTTCATATATTGATGTGGATATAATCTTGAGGGCTATCTTTATAACACCGTTATGAAGGGGGCATTGCCAGTTGGATATAATATTATATTGATACATTTGAGTACTCTACATGTATTGATAGGCTACATGTATTTTGTGCCTATTAGGGTCCATATCAGAAAATATCACTGACACATTTAGCTGATTGAAGATTGCCTTACAATTACATCAGCTTGGGTCATTTACCTAAGAAAACTATAGGTCTTCCTCAGGCTAAGAACACGACTATTTAGCCTATGCAATGTCATTGTATAACTTGTTGAACAGTAGCCAAATTTCCCTTCCCATCGCCTTGTATCCACACAGTGTTCAATAGTGTTCGATTGATAAGGCGCGAGGCTGAGTCATGGCAACGAAATTTATAGCAAGTCCATATTTGGTTATCCTGGCGCATCAGTTCCTGCTCCGTGTGAAAAGCGGGAAGCCACTCCCAGGTTGGACCGCTTCCAGGAGCAGGCCTCCGGGCGGGAAGAGGTGGAGTAGCCGTACTATACTCCGAGTAGAGCAGAGGGAGGGTGGGATGTGGAGGAGAGCAGAGGCTAGAGTGGCAAGGTAGTGCGATATGTCCAGAATAGTTTATTCAGAACAAGAATAAGCCTGGCACCATCACGATCACATGTGAAAAAGTGAAGACTCCAAAGTATTGGAGTCTTTCCTTTTCATTTTACGCATGGTGACGCCAGCCAAGTGGTTATGAATTTATTATGGAGTGGAAAAGTAGT
This sequence comes from Salvelinus alpinus, assembly GCF_045679555.1. Taxonomy (NCBI): domain Eukaryota; kingdom Metazoa; phylum Chordata; class Actinopteri; order Salmoniformes; family Salmonidae; genus Salvelinus; species Salvelinus alpinus. The sequence goes on from NC_092087.1 coordinate 78,727,385, forward strand.
TATGTCCAGAATATCCAAATCAGAAGAATTGCTGACACCATAACGATGAAACCTGAAAAAAAGTGGTTTGGGATGCTTTTTATTCTTACAATCAACCTTTTTGAGTCTTTATTTTTTCCCTTTTACTCAGAGACAGAGGCCAAGCAGCTTTATTTTATTTTGTATTAATTGCTGTAAGCATCACGATGACACTTTGTGTGGTTTGGGCTTTTTTTGTAATCAACCTTTGGTATTCTACGCATGGAAAGGCCACGCCAGACTTTTAAATGTATTATAATATTAGCTGACAAACAGCTATTATTTGGCCTCAGGTAGAGTTTTACCTTGAGAAACCATGGTAGCAAACAAAACAACAAAGCAGGAGACCCCTCTATCCGAACACCTGTTTTTGGTTCGAGGAGAAAGAGGTCTCTGTCTCCTGAGTATGGTAATGAGGTCTGAATCATTTTCTCACCCAGAATAGAAGAACGGTCGAATCGAACGATGCAGGCATCCGCCCACGCGCCCCTAGTTCTCCAAGTTCTATCTCCATGTTCGACTCGTCCCAACCTTCCACCCATATCCTCAGGTGGAGTAGCAGTCTACTATGTTGTCTATACCTGTATGCCCATCAGGGGAACAGAACGTTTTCTGGCAATAACTCTTAAAAACACTTCCATTGTAATTTCCTTCAAGCCGTAAATACTGTTTTTTATTATTTTATTTATTTTTTGCAATCAGATTTTTGGCAGCCAGCAACAAGCAAATGTGCTCAGTACGAATGTTTTAATATAATTTCCCGCTTTCTGTGTACTCAGTTTTGGTATGACAATTTGTCATATGCCAAGAAATATGACATATATCAATTACGCACTGACAAATTTCCTGACAACAATTTGACCACAGACCTTGCAATGTATAGATAAGATAGCTTAAGTAGAACATACTTAGAGCCAATAATCGATGACTTACTTGTATTATGATTGGACTTGAAATCATCGGTTCAGTGCGTCCTCTAAGATATTATGAATTTATTATGGTCATAAAGCGATGAGTAAAATGTGTTAATTATTTACAGACAAATGTTATGGTTATATTTCGTCTAGGTAAATTCATGAGTAAGCGCATTGTTTGTACTATAAAGACACTCATAGTAAAATAATGAGATGAGTTTGGAGGGGAAACACCATAAAGATGTTGTGGCTAGACAGAAACATTCAAGTTATAAGCGAAGTTGTTTGATAACTTGTATCAAAATTGTATTCAGGAAAGCAACTTCCGTTAGGCTTACCTTTACTCGCGAGCATCTGCCATGTCTTTTGTGGTGCACCCAATGCTGTGACTTTTTGTGCTATTTTTAGGCAACTTGTTCAATAAAATTTGCATCACATGAATTGATCCCTTGTGATCATTTGAAAGGAAAAAAATAATACAATTAATATACTGTATCTGCAATTAGAAAGAAAGAAAAAATGTTTTCCCCATGAGAAATGTTTTCAGAAATATCTCCATTGATTTCTCAAGCCAATGCTGACTCTTAATATTTTTCTTTATGGGAACTAATGCTCTGCCTAAGTGGTGGTCAGCCCATGGGTCCAGCCCATAGGACATGTCAATTAGAGGTCACCCCTACATACATACTCCACATGAAACATTGACCTTATTTACATCTGCCCTACTTCTTCTCTCCTGTCAGTGAGTAACTTCAGAGGAACAGCATGATGCATAGCGGCTCTTTCTTTGACTTCTTGCTCTTTTCTCCACATCCCCTTCTCAATATGCATTGGGGGAGAAGGTTAGAGGGGAGTGAACTTGGATCCCCTCCTCCAATGTGGTTTGAGAAGGAGACGAGAATGTGAGGAATGAAGAAAATATGAATTGAGAAAGAGCCAGTCACCACAGCAGTGGTCTACTCTTGACTGGAGAGAGGTCACTGACCAGTCTGACCTCATTCATTAAAAGGTCAAGAAGATTGTCAAAAATCAATAGGGATCTTGTTCATTGTGGGCCTATGATCTGTGACATGGTGTGCCATTTTTTGGGGTCCCACTTAGTGAGTGGTTATTAAGTAATTATTAAGTAATTACTCACTCTAGTTATAGGCCTAATAATGACTGAGTGAGTTGTGGAGTGGTCATAGAAGTGCACTGTTTCCGGTTTATTAAGATAGACATGGATATTTGTTTTGCTTCCGTTAACCCAAAAATCTATTCAATATTTCATTAGAAAACAGGTATTTTCAGCACTTTATTTCGAGACAAGATTTCTCCTGAACACAAATAGAATACCCTTCTTTCCCCCTTTCTCTCTCTTTCTCTCACACTCATCACATGCATAAGCACCCAGACTCACTTGAGCCCATACTCTCTCTCTCTCACACAGACATACACACATCACATGCATGCCCAAACACACACACAGTTCACAGCTCATACGGGCAATTTCGTCATTTTTGTTGAGTGAGGGTAATTTAGGATGACATATTTCATTTGCTTTCTGAGGAAGGTGAAAGATGGGAAGCAAAATGCGGGAGAAAAAGACAGTAAAACCATAGAGCCCTGTGGTGTTAATCACTCACGGTGGTGAGCATGATGCAGGCGTGTGTGTGAGCGTGCATGAGGCCTGTGGCAGGGCTGTAGGAAAAGAGGGGCACTTAAACCTGGTCACTCACTATTGGGCCCAAAAATTACTGGGCCCAAACATCACTGCCCTACCATGGGTGTTACTCTAGCACTCTGCCCTGGGCTGGGCGGAAGGGCTGGAGAGAGAGAGAGAGATGGAGTGAGGGAAGGATATTGTATGAGAACGGAAGGAGAGTGGTAAGGTCAGGCAAAGAGAATGAGGAAAGGATGCAGCATGCTTAGGCAGTCTAGCCTAGCTACGGGTGTGTTCGTTAATTCGCTCTGGCAATCTACTCCGATTTCAGAGCACTCTCGTCTGAGTGTGCCAGAGTGCAGAATAACTGACGAATTTACGAACGCTTAACACCCGTTGAATATGGCCGGTGTCAGTAAATGTGGGTAAAAAGAAGCGTAATTAAATTGTTGCCAGCAGCATAGTTACAGTCACCAACGCTCTGGATAACATGATGAGTACAGCATAACCAGCTCTGCTAGGGTGAGTAAAATGGTCAGAGTGAAGTGTTCTCTCATTTGTGTCAGGACGTAGCTAGTTAGCTTGGGTACTTGACTGCCGTTGTGAGGTCAGAACGCTCGGATCAACCCTACTCCTCGGCCAGAGCATCCAGTGTACGTTCCGAGAGCGAAACGCTCTGAATTTACGAACAGAGAATCTGACAACGCTCTAAATTTATGAACGCCCAGAGCGCACTCTGGCACTCCAGAATGAAATTCCGAACACACCCTAAATGGGATGACTATAGACAGTACAGACAGTACAGTATGGGGGCAGAGATAACTTTTGTTTGGCTGCTATTGCCTGAGCAGAGATGAGGTGATGACTTTAAGGAATGAAAAATAATAAAGTCGTCAAATAAAAACGAAGTATTGTAAATAAACAACTGAAATATTGTATTATTTAATAGTAATTTAGTTGTTTACTATTGATATCTTACCCAATGTGGACCTGACTGTCACGCCCTGACCATAGTTTGCTTTGTATGTTTCTATGTTTTGTTTGGTCAGGGTGTGATCTGAGTGGGCATTCTATGTTGTTTGTCTAGTTTGTCTATTTCTATGTGTTTGGCCTGATATGGTTCTCAATCAGAGGCAGGTGTTTGTCGTTGTCTCTGATTGGGAGCCATATTTAGGTATCCTGTTTTGTATTGTGGGTTGTGGGTGATTGTTCCTGTTCGTGTGTTCCTATGTTTAGTGTTCACTATTTCGGGACTGTTGCGTCTTAGTTTATTTTGTTCAGTTTATTGTTTTTGTTCGTTATTGAAAGTATTCTAATAAATATGAATACTCACCACGCTGCGTATTGGTCCGACATCTCCTACTCCTCCTCAGACGAGGAGGATGAAGAACGTTACACTGACAGAGACAATGGAATATTTTACATGTTTTAGCAATTGCATGTTCACCATTCTTGGCTTTGGAATGTCCATTAAAAAGCTCTAAAATAATTTTAGAGTAATTTAATAATGCATTTGATGTTTTTTTAGTTTCTTTTATCGGAACCGACCTCAAAGCACAATAATCACTCAGCACTACCTTGATGACAAGACAGAGAGATTGATGGTTAAGTGCAAAGCATTCTCTCACGGTAAATGGCTTGGTAATAGAAAGAGGCATGTACGTTAAGATCAATTTGATTGTGAGTCACAGAATTTGTGGGTGAAAGAAACTCATCTGAGATCCCGCTTGGCCTTTCTTTTTCAGTAAGAGCTCTGCACGGAGGTGTATCCTATGCGTGCCATCACTAACAGTATCGTCTCCATTCTGCCATCATGTACTGTAAACCAAATCTACGTGTTTGTGTTCTCTGTCCGTTAGTCATTAGTTCGCTTACTCCAAAGTTGAGTCCTCAGTTAGTAAAGGACAAAACAATAAAGCTGCCTGAAGGAACATGATGTCTATTTGGCCTTCACAATGATGACTGTTTTTTTTTACTTCCCTCCATCCCTCCCTTCTCTTATGCCCCCAGTTCCTCCATCCCTCCCTTCTCTTATGTCCCCAGTTCCTCCATCGCTCCTTCCTCCTATGCCCCTAGTTCCGAACTTCCCCCTTCACAATGACTATTTCTACTTCCTCTTTCTCTTCCTCCCTCCTCTTTTGCCCCCGGTTCACCCTCTGAGTCAGGCCCTTGCCGAACACTTAACACTGGCCATCGCAGTTAAATGAACCAGAACAAATCTCATCTACTCCCCACTACATGTCTTTTTCTCAGGCAAGGTCTTCTCTGCTCCATGCGCAGTGAACCAGAAACGGCCTGGAAGGTACGGTGAGTCAGGTATGGCTCTGTCCCCGCGAGGACAACAGCGGGAAACTCGCTCACTTCCCTGACCCAGCAAATTAAGTCAGAGGACGGTTGTTAGAGGTTAGTAAAGGGGCTAGTCAGCCTTATGCGTGGGGGTCACTATCTATAATTAGATACTTTTATTTTTTAATAATTTACCCCCACCCCATTCGACCCCTCCCTCTCTTCCTTTTGTCAATCCCCCTATCCATCTGTCGTCGTTATCTGTCCGCCCGTGGGAAAATGAGATTTTGTGTATGTAATCGTTTTAATGAAGGGAATGCAGCGTTGCCGTTGAATCTGCATATCCTCGTTCCATAGCTCCCAGAGAAGTGCTAAGGAGCCTTGTAGCAGTGAGAGACCTTTAGCACAAGACAGGAGGAGGCCAAATGTGAAGCGCAGAGCGCAGCAGGGAAAAGACGGTCGGCCCAAACTGTCCCCTCAGGCCCAGGGGCTGACGCGATACATATGGAGCTGTCCTTCCTCTTCCATCTCCTTAACTGTCGCTCTGCCAGTCTGTAAAAAGGCGAACGGTAGTAGGTTCTTATAAGTACAGGATTGATCATTTTATTTAATTCTTGCTAATTTCATTTAATTGAGTTGCCATTGTGTTTTTCATAAAGAGATGAGGCGTTTTCGATTGCTGTCTAAGGAATATCGAGGGAGGGTGGAGACTGTAATTGTTTTTTTAAATTAGTAAATTATGAAAGTGTCATGGCTGGGTCAGGAGAGGTGATGTCATACCTAACGCAGAGCAGAGAGAGTGAATGATGGAGAGATGTGAGTAAGTAGTAACTCACACTCCACTCCAAACACACCAAAACAATGCTCATCACAGTCATGTTTAAACATCTACTGTTGTAAAGTGTTGTAGACTAGACTCTAGAGTGACTAATGATATGTTGGTCCACATGATGTTCTTGGTCAACTGCCAGTCATTAGTAATGGTAGAGTAATGGTAGCCATAGAGTAATGGTAGCCTAGTATCAATTTATGCATGTAGACTTACAATTGTATTTACAGGTACATCATTCTGGATGAATTTGTTTCATGTTGTATAGGAAGTTAGGAACTGCTTTTAGTTAGTTCGTTTTTTTGTTTGTAGTACCCTAGTGTGTTGCCCTAGTGTGTGAATTCAGAAAGTATTCATACTCCTTGACTTATTACACATTTTGTTGTTACTGCCTGAATTCAAAATGGATTAAACATATTTTTTCCTCACCCATCTACACATAATACCCCATAATGACAAAGTGAAAATATGTTTTTTGAAATTTTCACAAATTTATTGAAAATGAAATACAGAAATCTGTCATTTAGAAGTATTCCCACCCCTGAGTCAATACTTGTAGAAGCACCTTTGGCAGCAATTTATAGCTTTGAGTCATCTTGCGTATCAGCTTTGCACATCTGTATTTGGGGATTTTCTCCTATTCTTCCTTGTGGATTCTCTCGGCGGTGAACAGCAATCTTCATTTCTTTCCACAGATTTTCAATGGGATTCAAGTCAGGACTCAAGGACTTTCACATTATTGTTCTGAAGCCATTCCAACGTTGCTTTGGCTGTATGCTCATTGTCATTGTCATTGTCCTGTTGGAATGCAAATCTTAGCCCCAGTCTGTCGTTAGCACTCTAAAGCAGGTTCTCATCAAGGATTTGCCTGTATTTGGCTCCATTCATTGCTCCCTCTATCCTTACCAGTCTCCCAATCCCTACTGCTGAAAAGCATCCTCATAGCACGATGCTGCCACCACCATGCTTCACGGTAGGGATGGTGTTCGGCGGGTGATGACCTGTGCCTGGTTTACTCCAGACAGCACTTTGCATTCAGGCCAAAGAGTTCCATTTTTGTCTCATGAGACCACAGAATAATTTTCCTTATGATCGCAGTCTTTCACTTGCCTTTTTGCAAACTCCAGAAATGCTTTCATGTGCCTTTTTGTCAGGAGTGGCTTCTGTCTGGCCTCTCTCCCATAAAGCCCAGATTGGTGAAGTACTGTAGAGACTTTTCCATTTCCCACTGACGGAGACAACTGTGCTCTCGGAAACTTTCAACACTCCAGAAATAGTTTTATACCCTTCCTCAGATATGTGCCTCATCACAATTCTATCTTGGGAGATCTCCGGATAGTTCCTTGGACTTCATGATTTAGTTTCTGCTCTGACATGCACTGTCAACACTGGGACCTTATATAGACAGGTGTGTTTCTTTCTAAATCATGTCCAAACAATTGAATTGGCCACAGGTGGACTCCAATCAAGTTGTAGTGATGTTTCAAGTAATGATCAAAGGATTTTTAAAATGTTTTTTTATTTCACCTTTATTTAACCAGGTAGGCTAGTTGAGAACAAGTTCTCATTTACAACTGCGACCTGGCCAAGATAAAGCAAAGCAGTGCGACACAAACAACAACACAGAGTTAAACATGGAATAAACAAACATACAGTCAATAACACAATAGAAAAAAAGTCTACATACAGTGTAGTGATTTGTAGGGGTCCAGATATTGTAGCTCTTTCAGAACATCAGCTATCTGGATTTGGGTGAAGGAGAAATGGGGGAGGCTTGGTCAAGTTGCTGTTGGGGGTGCAGGGCTGTTGACAAGGGTAGGTGTGTCCAGGTGGAAAGCATGGCCAGTCATAGAAAGATGCTTATTGAAATTCTCAATTATCGTGGATTTATCGGTGGTGACAGTGTTTCCTAGCCTCAGTGCAGTGGGCAGCTGGGAGGAGGTGCTCTTATTCTCCATGGACCTTACAGTGTCCCAGAACTTTTTGGAATTTGTGCTGCAGGATGCAAATTTCTGTTTGAAAAAGCTAGCCTTTGCTTTCCTAACTGCCTGTGTATATTGGTTCCTAATTTCCCTGAAAAGTTGCATATCGCGGGGGCTATTCGAGGCTAATGCAGTACGCCACAGGATGTTTTTGTGCTGGTCAAGGGCAGTCAGGTCTGGAGTGAACCAAGGGATATATCTGTTCCTGGTCCTAAAATTGTTTAATTGGGCATGCTTATTTAAGATTGTGAGGAAAGCACTTTTAAAGAATAACCAGGCATCTTCTACTGACGGAATGAGGTCAATATCCTTCCAGGATACCCGGGCCAGGTCGATTAGAAAGGCCTGCTCGCTGAAGTGTTTTAGGGAGCGTTTGACAGTGATGAGGGGTGGTCGTTTGACCGCAGACCCATTACGGACGCAAGCAATGAGGCAGTGATCACTGAAATCCTGGTTGAAGACTTCAGAGGAATATTTGGAGGGCAGGTTGGTTAGGATGATATCTATGAGGGTGCCTGTGTTTACAGATTTGGGTTTGTTCCTGGTAGGTTCATTGATAATTTGTGTGCGATTGAGGGCATCAAGTTTAGGTTGTAGGATGGCCGGGGTGTTAAGCATGTCCCAGTTTAGGTCACCTAAGAGCACGAGCTCTGAAGATAGATGGGGGGGCAATCAATTCACATATGGTGTCCAGGGCACAGCTGGGGGCAGAAGGTGGTTTATAGCAACGGTGAGAGGCTTGTTTGGATATTGGATGCACCTGAGCTCAATTTGGAGTGTCATAGCAAAGGGTTGTGAATACTTAAGTAAATTAGATATTTCTGTGCAAAAATAAAATAAAACATGTTTTCACTTCGTCATTATGGGATATTGTGTGTAGATGGGTGTGAAAAACATCTATTTCATCCATTTTGAAATCAGGCTGTAACACAAAATGTGAAATAAGTCAAGGGGTATACATACTTTTTGAAGGCACTGTAAATGTTTTCCAATACTATACTTGTGTATTTGGTCTTAGTACTAGAGACGGTTCCTCTTTAGAGAAATAGCAGAAGTAAATGTGAGGTGGGAGGTACTGGTCTGGGTGTGGCTGGATGGGTGGAGCTATAGTACACCACATCTTAATTTCCCAGAATGGTGGAGTTGACCTGTGTGGCAAGAAGGCAGGAAAACCTCTCAACACAAGCACACAAAAATAATCTGGCAAAACTCACTCTCACAAACAGTTATGGTCCTAATTAAAAGTATTGATATTATTTTACTACTGTCATATTCTTGCATCTTTAAATAAATGGAATTAAATGAATGATAAATACCCATTGATTCTTGAAGTATATAACTTAGAAATGCCTCTTGAGCTCAGTTCAGCTGTCATACCCCATCAGAACCCAAAATATAAGCGTGTTTTACCCAAATGTTTGTAAACAACCTAAATGTAAACAAACACTGTATAGCCTCAAAACATAGTTAAAACTATAATGTTGATATCATGGAGGGTCAGTCCTTGCATCCATAGCTTTGTCTATGAATTTTCGACTGGTTACATTTCTCCAGCCCTCTCCCTTAGCTTTTCAGCAAAACAAGGCCAGGGAGAACGATTTGTTATTGTTTAAATGTATTATTCTAGCTTTAAGGATTACTTTTAAAATTGAAAAAATGACAATTTGGAAATAGTGTTGTTGTTTTTTTAAATGCTGTTAACCATTGCAGTACAATTACTTAGCATATATTCGGTAGCTTACGTCTGGCATGCGAGGACTTGTACTTTTGTTTGGAAGTCAGTCACACACAGACACAGACACTATTTCCCAGCAAGTGATTTGAATGATAGATGGTGAAATGTTAAACATGTACCTCATTGTGTGCATTCACAGATGCTATATATACTCTTCAAGTAATAATACTTAGAATACTCCAGTGATCAGAATCCAAAAGTGAAAGCAGTCATTTCCAGTAGCGCTCTAGAGTCTGGCAACCCAAACAACTCCACATCCCCAGGCAGTCCCATTTCAAAGAAATGGTGTGTGTCGATGAGATTGTGTGTGTGTTTATAAAGAGACTTTGTCATTTGTTTGACAAAATTGCATAGGAAATGCATAAACATTTATCTTAGAAAGTAAGAGGGAGGGCTTTTAAAAGGAGAGAGAGGACACACTGTCTGTGTGTGTGATGGTGTGAGTTTAGCCGAAACTGTGTGGGTGGCATGCTGCATTCAGATGCAGGGCTGATCATCATTTAGAATCAGCAACTGCCCCTGATGCTTCCAGGAAATAAAGCAATGAGGAGAAGTGTGTGTGCGTGATGATTGACATGATGATATGGTATATGCTACGAGACAAACATCAAATTCACTTTACTCTAGCTTGATTCACATGCTTGGGATGGAGATTTAATGAAGTTTCCTCAGGGCAGAGTTAAGTGAATTCACTTCCCCGATTGAATGACTGGTTACATTCAGCATGTTTTTACCATTCAATTATATTTTGCATCAAAACACCTCAATTGAAAACACTTCAGAAATCAGCGCCAACAGATTTACATTTGACATTTGAGTCATTTTAGCAGACATTCTTGTCCAGAAACACTTACAATTAGTGCATTCATCTTAAGATAGCTGGGTGAGACAACCACATCACAGTTGTAGCAAGTCAATTTTCCCTCAAAGTACTTATCCGCAAAGTCAGTGCTAGTATGAAAAATGATCAACTTTCTCTTCCTCTACTATCAGTGACTGCTGTTGATTATTATTATTTTTTTTAAGAAACTTTATTTAACTAGGCAAGTCAGTTAAGAACAAATTCTTATTTTCAATGACAGCCTAGGAACAGTGGGTTAACGGCCTTGTTCAGGGGCAGAACGACAGATGTTTACCTGGTCAGCTCAGGGATTTGATCTTGCAACCTTTCGGTTACTGGTCCAATGCTCTAACCACTAGGCTACACTAATGCCAACTAACACAGATTTCCCTTCCTTCCAGTTTATTTACCAGAAGTGGTTCACCAGCTTGTACCCACAATATACATAGTCTGTGTTCATAAGCATTGATTGCTACCTATCAGAAATAGAGAGCAGACTACCAGTCAGTTGAAATCTGCAATGCCAGAAAAGAAAGTCACACTTGCAACTGTTATATACGCAGGATGGATAACATACTTTTTTTTTTAAACACAAAGATAAACATTTCAGTCCCATGGAAACATGGGACCGTAGTACATATACACACAGACACTTCCACTCATAAAGGCCCTCTGTGCACCCCAGTGACTCACAGATTCACACGCCCCCAAATAAACATGACACACACTTTTCGGTCACACATCAAATGCTCTGTGCCTGGCTGTGCAGACCCCTGAGCTCGGTCTACTTTCCCCTGAATCCCCTGACAAACAGAGGGGAGAAAACACACAGTCACTGCTAGGCATGGTGAAGCAAGCTTTCTTTTTTCAGAAAATTGGCAGCAGATTTGTCACTCTCACTCTTTCTCTCTCTTCTTTCTCTCTCTTCTATTACACCCTTACTTTTCACTGAAAGAGAAAGCTTACTTACACTTATTTTTTCTAAGCGACACGTTGTGCAACACACATGATGATGTACCTGAACAGTCATAAACACCCATTCTCAGAACTAGACTAGCAGTGATGAATTTAGAGAAAAAAGCCAAATAATTCTGAAGGATATTTTCACTGTTGTATATGACAGTATTGTTCATGCCGTGATATTACACTTATACTTTATCAGTCTGTTGTATTCTAGGTGTTTTCTGGGTCATCAGCACAAACTAGCAGTAGTGACAATGCTAATTGTCAGGTAGTGGTAGCCGAGACAGGCGTAGCCTAGTTACCAACCACCAGCAGACTGGGAGAGGCCGAGCAACGGACCTCAACAACACCAGTACTGGTGCGACTGAAACTTCTCAGCCAGTAAGACAGAGAGAGAAAGGCTGCATGTTTTTAGTCAGGGAGCTCAGCCTAGACCACAGACGACTCAATTCTGCTCGGCAGTGAAACGGTTAAACTTTAATTCTGTCCGGCAGCAAAACGGTTAAACTGAGTTATATAATTTTTAGAAATCTCCCCCAGCTGTGCAGCTGACTTGGTAGTCCTGGTGGCTCAGGCCTAGAAATGAGGTTGTCTTATCATTCAATCAGGAGAGTGGTTGTATGTGAAATATCTTTGCTTCCTAAGGCTTGTCTTCACCTGTTATGGTGGAAATGTTTTAATTATTGTTCTTGACATTATCTCCATTAAAGAAAGGTGACGATCCTAACACAGTTTTGACTGCGTCTCCATTAAAGAAAGGTGATGAACCTAACACTGTTTTGACTGTATCTCCATTAAAGAAAGGTGATGATCCTAACACTGTTTTGACTGTCTCTCCATTAAAGAAAGGTGATGATCCTAACACTGTTTTGACTGTATCTCCATTAAAGAAAGGTGATGATCCTAACACTGTTTTGACTGTGTCTCCATTAAAGAAAGGTGATGATCCTAACACTGTTTTGACTGTATCTCCATTAAAGAAAGGTGACGATCCTAACACTGTTTTGACTGTATCTCCATTAAGTGGAAAGGTGATGATCCTAACACTGTTTTGACTGTATCTCCATTAAAGAAAGGTGACGATTCTAACACTGTTTTGACTGTATCTCCATTAAAGAAAGGTGACGATCCTAACACTGTTTTGACTGTATCTCCATTAAAGAAAGGTGATGATCCTAACACTGTTTTGACTGTATCTCCATTAAAGAAAGGTGACGATCCTAACACTGTTTTGACTGTATCTCCATTAAAGAAAGGTGATGATCCTAACACTGTTTTGACTGTATCTCCATTAAAGAAAGGCACTGTTTTGTACTTCTATCAGTGGAGGCTGCTGAGGGGAGGACGGCTCATAATAATGGCTGGAATGGAGTCAATGGAGTGGTATCAACCACACGGAAACCTCGTCTTTGATCTGTTTGATAACTTTCCATTGACTCCATTCCAGCCATTATTATGAGCCGTCCTCCCCTCAGTAGCCTCCACTGGCTTCTATGACCAGGAGTAGGATCTGACCTGGATGAAGAAGAAAAACCGGATCAATGAGAAGAGACACAGGTGTACAACACTAAGGAAATACTTGTTTTCATCCCTCGACTCCACCTTGCTGCATCAATGATTACGTTTACATGCACATTCATCATTTGATATTGAACTGATTATCTTAATCGATGTAAGGTCATAAAGTAAGTAAGCATACACTGATTAAAAGACCTAGATTATATCTTCAATTATAATTATTAGGATGTAAACATGTAAACACCTTAATCGGTGTTCCAGCGGTGTGTTTGATCTGCACATGTGCTAGCACCAGCCGAGAGCCTCCCTCTTTAGCGCCAGTGAAGTGGGTTCAGAAAATCGAAAAGTATGCATGTTAAAAATGGTTTTCACATACAAACTTTAGATGCCCGTACTCAAAATTAAATTGGCTTCCCAAAAATAATATGGTCACTTTGATAAAATTATTATTTTGATTGCCGATTTTTCTGCATTTATCAAATCCCACCAGTAGCCTGATTTCAGTAATTGTATTACTGTGTCCATGTAAACGTACCCATAGTTGTCTTCACACACACACACACACACACACACACACACACACACACACACACACACACACACACACACACACACACACACACACACACACACACACACACACACACACACACACACACACACACACACACACACACACACACACCCCTGCCATAAAGAGAAAAGACAACAGACTCCCCCTCCTCCATCCCTCTTTGTTCTGTATCTGTAAGTGCCTGTGTCGACAAGCCACATCAGAGCGCCGAGCTCTAACGAGGCCTAACGAGCACCTGTGTAATTCACCAATTATAATCAGTCTAATGGCGTGGCTCTAAGCGGACCCCCCCCCCCACACACACACACACACACCGCCTCCTCCCCTCACCTTCTCCTTTTTCTCCACAGGCGAGAGAGGGAGCAGCACACTTTCTGTTTTTATAGACTGGGAGCCAGTGAGAGGGGGGCAGATGCTTTGACTCCAGGGTTGTGTGTCCAGAATGGGGATACAGAGGGAAGGATTTGGGGTTGGTTGGATGAGCAGAATGATATTACACGTGTATAAACAACTTAACTTCAAGTTGAATAGGTAAGACATCGGTCCCACTCAGCCTCATAGACACACAACCCAGACGGATTTGATTTCCGGTTTATTATCAATAAAAAGCTCTAGAACAGTTCCTTCATCAGGGCTGAATGACACTACGCCTCTCATTCATAATTCACCAAAAACACAGTTCGCCACAAACCTCACTTCCTGTGTGAAATGCAGCAGGAAATGCTTTATTTCCTGTAGTGGAGTGAGCATGTTAGTGACGTGGGGGGTTGGTGTGTGTGTGTGTGTGTATATGTCGGTGTGCGTATCCGTACGTACATGTCTTTGTGTGTTCAGCCATGTACGTGTAATATTAACATGGACACACACGTCATACAATAACAGTAAGGACAATGCTTCTAAGCTCATTAATCATGAACTATTTTAATCATTACCCCTTAAAATGAATGAAGCATTAGAGGGCCAAGCATGCGTGTTAATAAACAGTAGAAAGTCAAAAGGGAGTTCAAGTCACAAATGTTGCAAGAGAGGTAGGAAACCATTTGATAGAATAATTTTAATATGGTGGCTGTTACCATAATGTCTACGGACACAGCAGGTGGGTGTTAGTCATTAGGGTGTGTGTCTTGCCAGATCCTCGAAATGACGTCAAGACAACACAAGGTGTTAAGCAATCCGAAAATCAAATTGACACATTCACTCAACACCGGGGCCTTCAGAATTCTCTGTGTGATTATCACCTTGTACTGTAGATAAACCCAGTCTGATGTCTCCTGTTCCCAGTGTCTGGGGTCCTCAGGGGCCACGCTCACTCCCTAGGGGCCTCTTATACGCTGTGGCTTCGTTCCAGTGTCTATACTAGCGTACTACTTAGAATGAAGCAATGTAATGGCCATGGATTCTAACTAAATAAGTGGCTATTATGGATATTGGAACCTAGCCAACGTTTCTTGTTACCAGTGTTTGGGGCCTCAAGGGCCATACTCACTCCCTCTCACTTTCTGGTACCACAGCTCACCTTGGCTGAGGTGTTGTAGAGTGGCGGCCAGCACTCTTAAGCCTCTTCACGTCGAATGAGAAAAAGAAAGTCATGATATGACGATATGGATTAAGTTCAACTCATTATCGTGATAGAAATACAATGCCAGTGTCCTGATGTTCTGGTATTTGCCACACCCATGCCGTGAAAGGTGTGTATCTCTACAGCCATGAGCCTTCATGGGTCTGCTTGTAGCAGTGATGCATCCCTAGACTGTGTACCCCCCTACGCCAACGGGGATACGACCAATATAGATCTGTTGTCAAGGAAACAACCAAAAGCCAATCAAAGCGGTGTATGGAGAAATGGCAACGAATACATCTAAAGAGCGAAGACCAATAAAAAGAAAGATCACGACATGCACGCAGTTTCTCTCCTGGAATTACATTGTGCGCGTAGAAACGGAGGGCTACAGACACTCATATGTAAATGCTTTTGTGAGTGTGTGTGAGTCTGGGAATAGCTTCATTCTGACGCGTGGATGTTCGCAGCACACACACAGACCAGCTGAAACACTATCGCACTGTAGCTCCCTCTCTCTCTCACTTCACCTTCTCTGTGTTACGACATCAATCTGTCCTCTCTCCCTCTCTCACCATCTCTCTCTCTCTCGTTCTTCTTCTCAATATATTTCCTCTGTCTATCTCTATTTATCTTTCTCTCTCTTTCTAGCTTTCCTTGTTTTTAAATCTCTTTAAATCTCTCTCTCTCTCTTCTCACCTTCTCTCTCTTCTCTTGTTCTATCTCTCCACTCTTTCTCCTTGCCTCAGCTTGCCTTCTGCATATGGGCCAGAGAACATTCTCTCCTTCTATTGCTTGGAAAATGTGAACATGAGTCAATTCACCCAACCTCCCCCTCCCCACTTCCCTCCCCCCTTGTAACTACTGTTCAATATTCAATACCTCATCTACATACTACAAAAAGTATCACTATTATCATCATGATAATAGATACAGAATTGGACAATAGGTGCTTTCATAATATGAAGGACGAATGGCGAAAGCGTTGCTGTGTATTACATTGTGGGTCTTCTATAGGAAACAACCTGATAAAAACATCATTGTGATTCATAAGTTTTACTTGCCCCAAGAGCTCACTCTAGACATCCATAGTTAGAACGTTTGTTTGTGTTATTACTGGTAGCAACGCCACTTTAATGGGCCACGTGAGTTTTTTTCTTCTTCTAAGGCTACAAAATAAGATGTGGGGGCAATGACATCATTGTGTTGTTTAATAGTTAAATGATTAATAGTTACCCAGCATTCCACCACATGAAGAAAGGGGAAGGAGGGGTGAGTAAGGGGGGGAGGGGTGTCTCCTCTGGCACCTGGAGTGGAACTTCCAGCCAAAATCAGTTGTTCCCCCTCGCCTCTTCTCTTTGACCCCCTCGCCTCCCCCTCCTCCCCTCTGCTCAGAAAGCGTAGGAGGGTGTCTAATGCAAAGCCCCCTAAATTCCCAAGTGGTCACCATCATCAAAACATGATAACTACAGTGAGGGAGATGGATGGCTGCAACTAATAATACAGCTTGTTTTCTGTTAGAGGCTGTTTGGCATTTTGGAAGCACAGTGTGTGTGTGTGTGTGTGTGTGTGTGTGTGTGTGTGTGTGTGTGTGTGTGTGTGTGTGTGTGTGTGTGTGTGTGTGTGTGTGTGTGTGTGTGTGTGTGTGTGTGTGTGTGTGTGTGTGTGTGTGTGTGCGTGCGTGCGTGCGTGCGTGCGTGCGTGCGTGCGTGCTGGCGTGCGTGCGTGCGTGCGTGCGTGCGTGCGTGCGTGCGTGCGTGCGTGTGTGTGTGTGTGTGTGTGTGTGTGTGTGTGTGTGTGTGTGTGTGTGTGTGTGCGTGCGTGCGCGTGTGCGCGTGTGTGGTGTGTGCGTGTGTGTACATGTTTTACTATACTTGTAAGTACTAGAAGTCCTCACAAGAATAGCAAACCAACGAAAATTCAGAGAAGTGAGAAGATTTTTCCGATCCTCAATTGTAAAAAGGCTATTTTAGGTTTAGGGTTAGGGTTAGGGTTAGAATTAGGGTTAGGTTTAGAGTTAGGAGTTAGGGTTAAAGTTAAGATTAGGGTTAAAGTTAAGGTTAGGGTTAAAGTTAAGGTTAGGGTTAGCGCTTAGGGAAAATAGGATTTTGAATGGGAATCAATTGCTGGTCCCCAAAAAGTCCTCACAAGTATAGTTAGACATAGCTGTGTACAAGCGTGTGTGTGTGTTTGTTTGCACCTCTTACTAGACCTATGCGTGAGTCGCACTGAGTCACAATTGTCCCCTTTGGATGGATGGTTAGGGGTCTGGAGCTGCTGTGTGTGGGTGTGTGTGGGTGTGCAGGCAGGCACTAAGGTCCAGGCAGGGAGTTGTACAGACCTGTGGGATATCTCCATCATAGGAGGGGAATGTGTCTCAGTCTGGGTCTGTCTGGGTTTAGAACAGCATCTCTGTCTGGATAGAGACACAACCTACTGTATGTAACTATGAAGTCTAATAACCTATTGTATGTAACTATGAAGTCTAATAACCTACTGTATGTAACTATGAAGTCTAATAACCTACTGTATGTAACTATGAAGTCTAACAACCTACTGTATGTAACTATGAAGTCTAATAACCTACTGTATGTAACTATGAAGTCTAATAACCTATTGTATGTAACTATGAAGTCTAATAACCTACTGTATGTAACTATGAAGTCTAATAACCTACTGTATGTAACTATGAAGTCTAACAACCTACTGTATGTAACTATGAAGTCTAATAACCTACTGTATGTAACTATGAAGTCTAATAACCTACTGTATGTAACTATGAAGTCTAATAACCTACTGTATGTAACTATGAAGTCTAATAACCTACTGTATGTAACTACGAAGTCTAATAACCTACTGTATGTAACTATGAAGTCTAATTACCTACTGTATGTAACTATGAACTCTAATAACCTACTGTATGTAACTATGAACTCTAATAACCTACTGTATGTAACTACGAAGTCTAATTACCTACTGTATGTAACTATGAAGTCTAATAACCTACTGTATGTACTATGAAGTCTAATTACCTACTGTATGTAACTATGAACTATAAGGACCTACTGTATGTAACTATGAACTATAAGGATCTACTGTATGTAACTATAAACTCTAATAACCTACTGTATGTAACTATGAACTATAAGGATCTACTGTATGTAACTATGAACTTTAAGGATCTACTGTATGTAACTATGAACTCTAAGGACCTACTGTATGTAATTATGAACTCTAAGGATCTACTGTATGTAACTATGAACTATAAGGATCTACTGTATGTAACTATGAACTCTAATAACCTACTGTATGTAACTATGAACTCTAATAACCTACTGTATGTAACTATGAACTCTAAGGATCTACTGTATGTAACTATGAACTCTAAGGACCTACTGTATGTAACTATGAACTCTAAGGACCTACTGTATGTAACTATGAACTCTAATAACCTACTGTATGTAACTATGAACTATAAGGATCTACTGTATGTAACTATGAAGTCTAATTACCTACTGTAGGTAACTATGAACTCTAATAACCTACTGTATGTAACTATGAACTATAAGGATCTACTGTATTTAACTATGAACTCTAAGGACCTACTGTATGTAATTATGAACTCTAAGGACCTACTGTATGTAACTATGAACTCTAAGGACATACTGTATGTAACCATGAACTCTAAGGACCTACTGTATGTAACTATAAACTCTAAGGACCTACTGTATGTAACTATGAACTTTAAGGATCTACTGTATGTAACTATGAACTCTAAGGATCTACTGTATGTAACCATGAACTCTAAGGACCTACTGTATGTAACTATAAACTCTAAGGACCTACTGTATGTAACTATGAACTCTAAGGATCTACTGTATGTAACCATGAACTCTAAGGACTTAAGGTATTTAACTATGAACTCTAAGGATCTACTGTATGTAACCATGAACTCTAAGGACCTAAGGTATTTAACTATGAACTCTAAGGATCTACTGTATGTTTGTAAGTTTTCCTGACCCAGATAAAAGTTGTTCCTGGACTAAAATACATTTTTAATTGAGATACTCCATTGAGTGTGTTTTTTACTCTAGTCCAGAATTAAACTTAATCTGTGTCTGAGAATCTGACCCCAAGTGAACCTAAAGGTATCAGCTGGAGGACATTGGCCAGATGAGGGAGCTTGACATGTGATCATTAAAACCCAATGGGTGAGACATGGGGGAAGAACATAAATCTGTCTATAAAATCCTCTGAAAAGGAATGAGAGAGTGGAAAAAGAGATAGAGGGGGATGATGATGGGGAAACATTGAGCAGGGGAGGTACGGATGGATGGAAGGAGGGGTACATATTTCTTTTGGCAAGTCATAAATTGTAATTCAGACAGGCAGGAACACACGCACACACACACACACACACACACACACACACACACACACACACACACACACACACACACACACACACACACACACACACACACACACACACACACACACACACACACACACACACACACACACACACACACACACACACACACACACACACACACACTCGGGTCCCTGGTCTTAATCATGAACAGAAATCATCATAACAGTTTCTGTCATCTACCTGAAGCCCTCTGCTGAATCAGTCATATGCAGCTGCAGTTGTATAATAGAACCCAGGTTCCGTTGACACCTCGCCAGAACCCTGACTGGGTTCCTTAACGGGTTCACTATGTTGTGAATGTATGAAGTGGGTATATCAGCGGTACTTGACTAATCAGTGATTCAGGGAAGTGCGTGCGAGTTGAATGGAAAAAAAATAATACAGGATTGTTTGGGGGTTTGGATCTGTTTTGGGGTTCCAGTTATACTAGTCATGGGCACTTCTGAGAGAGAGAGAAAGACTCTGTGTGTGTGTGTGTGTGTGTGTGTGTGTGTGTGTGTGTGTGTGTGTGTGTGTGTGTGTGTGTGTGTGTGTGTGTGTGTGTGTGTGTGTGTGTGTGTGTGTGTGTTAGCCTACTGAAGCGTATTCACATATGAGTGTCTTTCTTTGGCAGTTCCTTTCAGGTTCCGTTTACCGTAATGCTTTTCCTGGCACCATTAAACTGTGGGGAAACAGAATAGGAAAAGAAAGGGTCAAGGACTGGAACTCTAAATTACAGACAATAGAAAATCTGCTGGGGCTCAGTGTGGGCTGGTTGATGTGTTTACTGTCGTCTGTGTGAGTAGCCTATTAGGATCAGATTATGCGGGCAATGATGTTTGTGAGAGTACATGGCTCTATTGATATTTTCTGATCAATTGCTGAATTTGCCTATTGCAAGTGGTAATCCATCATCTTCCATGACATGTAGTGAGTGGTACACTTTGTTTGTCATATCCTTACACGATGGGCGCTTCAAACTTACGTCTCCTTTGTAAATGATATATGATGCTGCCTAGTGAAGTTGACACTTATTTTGGGAGCGCACTTCAGAGCGGGATTTCGTTGGATCGTTGACAAAAACGACAGAAAATTCAAAACTCCACAGTGCAGCGCTATAGTCGGAGACGTAGTGGCAGTTGCACAATTCGCGGGATGGGAAGCGAACGGATGGCGAGAGAGGGCCGGCGACTACACTTGACTGGAGCCAGTAGAGCGGCTGAAGTTAAAAGCACCGCGCCGAGACATTCAAAGCGGCCGCTTGATGAGAACAGGGCCGTTTAAGACTGCTGCACGGTGACTCACGGCCCCCTTTCCCGGTTTTACGGGAAATGGAATGTGTTTTTTTTAGCTCGTTTATTTTTTTCTCCTCCACGGTAGAGTTCTAGAGGAGATGGGGAGGGTTAATGTTTGTGAGTGTGTCTACTCCCTCAGGGAGCATAGGCGTAATTATCGCCTCAAGTCGACTTAGAGTTGGCGAAGCAAAGTCAGACAGCAATGTAAGAGAGCACTGTTTCCCTCCTGTCCATAGCCAAAACATGAAGCTCAATGTTGATGAGGGTGGTGGTAGTGAAGGAAGACCTGGCTCTAGGGGATAGAAGCTTATTGATGATGATGATGATACATTTAGTTGACAATATTGAACTGAGGCTCGAGCAGATTTCAATTCAGGAGAATTCCTGAACTAGATTGTCAGTACTCACCATAGCACATGATTTATCAATCCAAGCATGAAGGATATGACGAAGCCTTTGTCAAGAGTTTGGAACCTTATCAATAAATAACGTTATTGTCTAGCTCCGCTACCACCTCAACTCAGTCAGACAGACAGTCAGACAGACAGACAGTTGCTAGCTTCCTGCTTTGGAAACTCTTAGCCTATTTTTGTGGGCGGCTGTAGTCTTGAGTGGGGTTTTTCCAACCCGAGGTGGTTATTTTGGTCAGATAAATACAATGTTGTGGAGAGGGGTGATTCAGATGAGATCACCTCTTAGCTCCTCCTGAAGAGCTTGAAAACACACACACACACACACACACACACACACACACACACACACACACACACACACACACACACACACACACACACACAGCAGCAAATCCAGCCCGAAAACAACAGCTAGCAGCAAGACAAGACAAGAACCAACATGGGGTGAACTTGTGGAAAAATAAAATAGGCATGGAAAATAAGGCTTGTTCCCATCTAACCACCCCAGAACTAGACTGCCAGCCTGACCTGGGGCAAGGAACCTGGCAGGAACCGGTCCAAACACTCTGGGGTTGGAACAGTCATTGGCTAGAACAACGGCCTAGACTAGAACAGTGGAAAGGGTTGGTTAGTGGAGCATGTCTTATAGCTGTATTGTCTGTTATAAGGCGTACCACAGACCAAAACTATAGGGCTGTAGTTAGTCACACACACACACACACACACGCACACACACACACACACACACACACACACACACACACACACACACACACACACACACACACACACCAGCTCGTTCTGTGTTAAGGTTTGTTGACTGTATGTGGGAACACAAGGATCACATAAATCTCTAGCTCTACTTAGATCCTAATCCAATGGATTTCCATCTGACTGTGTGTGTGACTGTGAGGTCATGATATGTTTGGCTTCATTTATTGTGGATGGGATTTGTTTGATGCGTACGTGCATGAGTCTGTGTTTTAGGGTTCTGCGAGTAGGAATGGGATAGGTAATTATGAGCTGTGGTTGTCTGCTATTGTGTATGAGAGAGAGAGAGAGAGAGAGAGAGTATTGTCATGTGGTGGTCTGCGGTGTGATGTCTTGCCAGGTGTGTTGCTAGTGGGGCTTGGCATACAGGTATACACCACCTGCATGGCCTCTCTGTCTCAGACAACAACAGCTGCACACAGCAGGCCATTGTTTAAGTGTGTGTGTATGTGCGCGTGGGTCTGTGTGTATTTGACTCTGTAAGTGAGTGTGTGTGCATGTACACATTCATGTGTTTTGTACAGGGGGAGTGAACAGTGAAGCCCTCTTGCATCTGGACCTCAATAAGGGGGTTGGAATGAGGTCATCATAGCTGTTGATTTACATGACACGCTCTGTTACTTACATGACTGTGTGTTACACTCCTGTAGTTTAGAAGAAAAAGAAACGCACACCTATTTAGGCGAGGTGCTGGCTAGCGGAGTAGAAAACTTCAAAATAAAGGAGAGCCGCACACTCTAGGAGCTCAGATGCAAAAATTTAATTACCAACGTTTCGACAGCCACGCTGTCTTCATCAGGGTATAATCACAAACATTGCGGGATGACTCGTTTATATATTGTCAAAAGACACACAGGTGTCTGTAATCATGGCCAAGAGTGGCCTAATATCATTGGTTAATTTCTCAAATATTAAAATGGCATACAAAGAGCAGCATACAAAAAACAAATGGATATCATACGATCATAGATTCATTTTGGACTACACAAGCTTACAAACAATTACAATGGCAGTCACAATAATCACAAGAATGGCTTCAGATCAAAGTCTACGTTGAGACCGAAGGGAGCAAGGGTCTTTAAGTTAAAGATCCAGGCAGCCTCTCGTTTTAACAATAAATTATCAAGGTCACCCCCTCTCCTAGGGAGGGTGACATGTTCAATGCCAATATAACGCAGAGACGAAATCGAGTGGCCTGCCTCCAAAAAGTGGGCCGCAACTGTGTAAGTCAAGTTTTTGCACCTAATGGTGCTACGATGCCCTAAGATACGTAATTAGTTGACTGTGTGTTACACTCCTGTAGTTGACTGTGTGTTAAACTCCTGTAGTTGTCTGTGTGTTACACTCCTGTAGTTGACTGTGTGTTACACTCCTGTAATTAACTGTGTGTTACACTCCTGTAGTTGACTGTGTGTTACACTCCCGTAGTTGACGGTGTGTTACACTCCTGTAGTTGACGGTGTGTTACACTCCTGTAGTTGACGGTGTGTTACACTCCTGTAGTTGACGGTGTGTTACACTCCTGTAGTTGACTGTGTGTTACACTCCTGTAGTTGACTGTGTGTTACACTCCTGTAGTTGACGGTGTGTTACACTCCTGTAGTTGACGGTGTGTTACACTCCTGTAGTTGACTGTGTGTAACACTCCTGTAGTTGACTGGGTGTTACACTCCTGTAGTTGACTGGGTGTTACACTCCTGTAGTTGACTGTGTGTTACACTCCTGTAGTTGACTGTGTGTTACACTCCTGTAGTTGACTGTGTGTTACACTCCTGTAGTTGACTGTGTGTTACACTCCTGTAGTTGACTGTGTGTTACACTCCTGTAGTTGACTGTGTGTTACACTCCTGTAGTTGACTGTGTGTTACACTCCTGTAGTTGACTGTGTGTTACACTCCTGTAGTTGACTGCGTGTTACACTCCTGTAGTTGACTGTGTGTTACACTCCTGTAGTTGACTGCGTGTTACACTCCTGTAGATTGACTGCGTGTTACACTCCTGTAGTTGACTGCTGTGTTACACTCCTGTAGTTGACTGTGTGTTACACTCCTGTAGTTGACTGTGTGTTACACTCCTGTAGTTGACTGT